>NW_027310751.1:47500-48774 GCF_047496795.1 Chiloscyllium punctatum | reverse complement strand
CCGGCAAATGGCCAGCTGTCGTTTTGTGCCTGCAGCCCGAAAACTTTAACTTTGTCTGTCGCGGAAGTCCGGACCGAGAAAAATCCAAACGGTTTTGACCGGACCGAGTTCCAGACCGATGCAGTCAAATTTGGAATTCAGACCCATTCAGTGCCACTTGTAGTTTTTCCGCAGTGAGGTTGGCGGGGTACCCGGAGATATATGGGAACACGATTTTTAGAACAAAATGGCGGCGCGGGACCGTTCTGAAAGGCATCCGAAAAACGGTTCCACGGGCATAGCACTTTAATGACAGGTATGAGTGCATGCCGGAGAGCTCTTGGAAGTCGAATTTTTGACACTTTGTCAATTTTTTGACAGATTTGACAAACTCTTTCTGTCTGTTCTAAGAGTCAGTCAGAGACTTGTGCGGCGGTCTTTTGACACTATTGGAGGGCGGGCAAACCCCACGTTGACTCCGGCCGTCCCTCCACAGGCGCTCGTGTCCAAAATGAAGGCGAGAGACGCGAGTGGCCTGGTTCCCTTGGGTGTTGCCAAGAAGGCTGCGGGCTGACCGTTGCCTGAGCACTCCCTAAAGCCTCTTGTGATGATGAGCAGACCTCGCCTGCCGCACGACCGGCTCTGGGAGTCGTTGGGCCGCTATTTGTGAATAGTCTGGTCCTCCTCTGCCACCCGGACAAGCGCGATGGCTCTGCCGCCCTGCGGTGCTCGTCACCCAGGTTTGGGGAACACGATACTCGTAACAAAAATAAAAGGCGGCTCGGGACCTGCAGGCGAAAGGGGTCCCGTGGTGCTAAGCACGTCGACTTCGGGTCTCGGTGCAAGCCGGAGAGCTCACGGAAGTCTAAAGTTTTCGGCACGTGGTCGAATCTTTTCAAAGGCTTACCCGGCTCTTTCCGTCCATTCTGAGAGTAAGTCAGAGGCCGGTGCGGAGGTCTCTTGACAATCGGAGGGGGTGGTGGCCCTCCGCAGGCGCTCGTGTCGAAAATGAAGGCGAGAGACGCGAGTGGCCTGGTTCCCCTGGGTGTTGCCAGGAAGGCTGCGGGCTGACCCTTGCCTGAGCACTCCCTAAAGCCTCTTGTGATGAGAGCAGACCTCGCGCGCCGCACGACCGGCTCTGGGAGTCGTTGGGCCGCTATCTGTGAATAGTCTGGTCCTCCTCTGCCACCCGGCCAAGTGCGATGGCTCTGCCGCCCTGCGGTGCTCGTCACGCAGGTATGGGGCACACGATGCTCGTAACAGCAAATAAAGGCGGCTCGGGACCTGCAGGCGAA
>NW_027310751.1:17500-32500 GCF_047496795.1 Chiloscyllium punctatum | reverse complement strand
ATATTTTCGGGTTGGTATAAATCAGTAACCACCGACACTTAGAATATTTTCGAGTTGGTATAAATCAGTAACCACTGACACTTAGAATATTTTCGGGTTGGTATAAATCAGTAACCACCGACACTTAGAATATTTTCGGGTTGGTACAAATCAGTAACCACTGACACTTAGAATATTTTCGAGTTGGTATAAATCAGTAACCACTGACACTTAGAATTTTTTCGAGTTGGTATAAATCAGTAACCACTGACACTTAGAATATTTTCGGGTTGGTATAAATCAGTAACCACCGACACTTAGAATATTTTCGGGTTGGTATAAATCAGTAACCACTGACACTTAGAATTTTTTCGGGTCGGTACAAATCAGTAACCACTGACACTTAGAATATTTTCGGGTTGGTATAAATCAGTAACCACCGACACTTAGAATATTTTCGAGTTGGTATAAATCAGTAACCACTGACACTTAGAATTTTTTCGAGTTGGTATAAATCAGTAACCACTGACACTTAGAATATTTTCGGGTTGGTATAAATCAGTAACCACCGACACTTAGAATATTTTCGAGTTGGTATAAATCAGTAACCACTGACACTTAGAATTTTTTCGAGTTGGTATAAATCAGTAACCACTGACACTTAGAATATTTTCGGGTTGGTATAAATCAGTAACCACCGACACTTAGAATATTTTCGAGTTGGTATAAATCAGTAACCACCGACACTTAGAATTTTTTCGAGTTGGTATAAATCAGTAACCACTGACACTTAGAATTTTTTCGGGTTGGTATAAATCAGTAACCACCGACACTTAGAATATTTTCGAGTTGGTATAAATCAGTAACCACTGACACTTAGAATTTTTTCGGGTCGGTATAAATCAGTAACCACTGACACTTAGAATTTTTTCGAGTTGGTATAAATCAGTAACCACTGACACTTAGAATATTTTCGGGTTGGTATAAATCAGTAACCACTGACACTTAGAATTTTTTCGACTTGGTATAAATCAGTAACCACTGACACTTAGAATTTTTTCGGGTTGGTATAAATCAGTAACCACTGACACTTAGAATATTTTCGGGTCGGTACAAATCAGTAACCACTGACACTTAGAATATTTTCGGGTTGGTATAAATCAGTAACCACTGACACTTAGAATTTTTTCGAGTTGGTATAAATCAGTAACCACTGACACTTAGAATTTTTTCGGGTTGGTATAAATCAGTAACCACCGACACTTAGAATATTTTCGGGTTGGTATAAATCAGTAACCACCGACACTTAGAATTTTTTCGGCTCAGTAGAAATCAGTAACCAAGCGCATTTTTGAATTGGTTACTGATTTCTCCGTTCGAGTTGCGGCTGCGGTTGGCTTCAAATAGTGGTGGGGGCTTAATTATCGCCGAGGGGAGCATGTCCCGGTGGTGTGGCCGAGGATGGAGTGCCTTTTGAAGGGGGTGTTTCTGAATTTGGACCCTTTTTGAGTTGCATGGCCGGATGGGTGTGGTTTTGAAGGGTGTGTCTGTCTGGAGTGGCACCGGCGTTGGTGTGAGGCTGAGGGTGGGCGTTCGGTTCCTGGTTAGGGATAGGGAAAGGGTGAGACTTAGCTTTAGTGCTCGTGCCCCCGATTTTGGTAATGTTTGACGTCAATTTTCCAAGGAGGCGAATGCAAGGCTTCAGAGGGACTTTGAGTGTTCGGGGGCGGGGTAGCTCAGCCGGATTTGCCCCGGCGGTTCTGCGGACGGTGTTGACTTCGAGGGCGGACCGGCCCCCGTGTTCAGTCCGAATATCGTGCATTGTTAACGGCGGGAAGTGTTCCAAAAGGGAATGGGATTGAATGTGACTGCTGAAGCCGACTTTGAGACCTGTAACGCGGGTAGCTCAGCCGGATTTGACCCGGCGGTTCTGGCGACGGTCTCGCCTTCGAGGGGGGAGCGCCCCGCGTGTTCAGGCCGAATTTTGTGCATTTCCATCGGCGGGAAGAGGTCCAAACGGGAATGGGATTGAATGTGACTGCTGAAGCCGACATTGAGACCTCTAACGCGGGTAGCTCGGCAGGATTTGACCCGGCGGTTCTGCCGAAGGTCTCACCTTCGAGGGGGGAGCGTCCCGCGTGTTCAGGCCGAATATCGTGCATTGTTAACGGCGGGAAGTGTTCCAAAAGGGAATGGGATTGAATGTGACTGCTGAAGCCGACATTGAGACCTCTAACGCGGGTAGCTCGGCCGGATTTGACCCGGCGGTTCTGGCGACGGTCTCGCCTTCGAGGGGGGAGCGTCCCGCGTGTTCAGGCCGAATTTTGTGCATTTCCATCGGCGGGAAGAGGTCCAAACGGGAATGGGATTGAATGTGACTGCTGAAGCCGACATTGAGACCTCTAACGCGGGTAGCTCGGCCGGATTTGACCCGGCGGTTCTGCCGAAGGTCTCACCTTCGAGGGGGGAGCCTCCCGCGTGTTCAGGCCGAATTTTGTGCATTTCCATCGGCGGGAAGAGGTCCAAACGGGAATGGGATTGAATGTGACTGCTGAAGCCGACATTGAGACCTCTAACGCGGGTAGCTCGGCCGGATTTGACCCGGCGGTTCTGCCGAAGGTCTCACCTTCGAGGGGGGAGCGCCCACCGTGTACAGGCCGATTTTCATGCATTTCCAACCGTGGGAAGGGGTCCGAAAGGGGATGGGGGTGAACGTGACTGCTCAACCCGACTTTGAGACCTGTAACGCGGGTAGCTCAGCCGGATTTGACCCGGCGGTTCTGGCGACGGTCTCGCCTTCGAGGGGGGAGCGTCCCGCGTGTTCAGGCCGAATTTTGTGCATTTCCATCGGCGGGAAGAGGTCCAAACGGGAATGGGATTGAATGTGACTGCTGAAGCCGACATTGAGACCTCTAACGCGGGTAGCTCGGCAGGATTTGACCCGGCGGTTCTGCCGAAGGTCTCACCTTCGAGGGGGGAGCGCCCACCGTGTACAGGCCGATTTTCATGCATTTCCAACCGTGGGAAGGGGGCCGAAAGGGGATGGGGGTGAATGTGACTGCTCAACCCGACTTTGAGGCATCTAACCCGGGTAGCTCAGCCGGGTTTGACCCGGCGGTTCTGCCGACGGCCTCGCCTTCGAGGGGGGAGCGTCCCCCGTGTACAGGCCGATTTTCATGCATTTCGAACCGTGGGAAGTGGCCCAAAAGGGGATGGGAGTGAATGTGACTGCTCAACCCGACTTTGGCGCTTCCGAGCCGGGTAGCTCAGCCGGGTTTGACCCGGCGGTTCTGCCGACGGTCTCGTCTTCGAGGCGGGTGCCTCCCCCGTGTACAGGCCGATTTTCATGCATTTCGTACCGTGGGAAGTGGTCCAAAAGGGAATGGGGGTGGACGTGACTGCTCATACCGACATCGAGACTTGTAAGCCGTGTAGCTCGGCCGGGTTTGATCCGGCGGGTCTGCCGACGGTCTCGTCTTCGAGAGGGGGGCCTCCCCCGTGTACAGGCCGATTTTCGTGCATTTCCAACGGTGGGAAGAGGTTCAAAAGGGGATGGGGGTGAATGTGACTGCTCAACCCGACTCTGAGGCTTCTAACCCGGGTAGCCCGGCCGGGTTTGACCCGGCGGTTCTGCCGTCGGTCTCGCCTTCGAGGGCGGAGCCTCCCCCGTGTACAGGCCGATTTTCGTGCATTTCAAACCGTGGGAAGCGGTCCAAAAGGGGATGGGAGTGAATGTGACTGCTCATACCGACCTTGGCGCTTCCGACCCGGGTAGCTCAGCCGGGTTTGACCCGGCGGTTCTGCCGACGGTCTCGTCTTCGAGGCGGGTGCCTCCCCCGTGTACAGGCCGATTTTCATGCATTTCGTACCGTGGGAAGTGGTCCAAAAGGGAATGGGGTGTGAATGTGACTGCTCAACCCGACTCTGAGGCTTCTAACCCGGGTAGCTCGGCCGGGTTTGACCCGGCGGTTCTGCCGTCGGTCTCGCCTTCGAGAGGGGCGCCTCCCCCGTGTACAGGCCGATTTTCGTGCATTTCCAACGGTGGGAAGAGGTTCAAAAGGGGATGGGGGTGAATGTGACTGCTCAACCCGACTCTGAGGCTTCTAACCCGGGTAGCCCGGCCGGGTTTGACCCGGCGGTTCTGCCGTCGGTCTCGCCTTCGAGGGCGGAGCCTCCCCCGTGTACAGGCCGATTTTCGTGCATTTCAAACCGTGGGAAGCGGTCCAAAAGGGGATGGGAGTGAATGTGACTGCTCATACCGACCTTGGCGCTTCCGACCCGGGTAGCTCAGCCGGGTTTGACCCGGCGGTTCTGCCGACGGTCTCGCCTTCGAGGGGGGAGCGTCCCCCGTGTTCAGGCCGAATTTTGTGCATTTCGAACCGTGGGAAGTTGCCCAAAAGTCGATGGGAGTGAATGTGACTGCTCAACCCGACTTTGGCGCTTCCGAGCCGGGTAGCTCAGCCGGGTTTGACCCGGCGGTTCTGCCGACGGTCTCGTCTTCGAGGCGGGTGCCTCCCCCGTGTACAGGCCGATTTTCATGCATTTCGTACCGTGGGAAGTGGTCCAAAAGGGAATAGGGGTGGACGTGACTGCTCATACCGACATTGAGACTTGTAAGCCGTGTAGCTCGGCCGGGTTTGATCCGGCGGGTCTGCCGACGGTCTCGTCTTCGAGGCGGGTGCCTCCCCCGTGTACAGGCCGATTTTCGTGCATTTCGAACCGTGGGAAGTGGTCCAAAAGGGGATGGGGGTGGACGTGACTGCTCAACCCGACTTTGAGGCTTCTAACCCGGGTAGCTCGGCCGGGTTTGACCCGTCGATTCTGCCGATGGTCTCGTTTTGGAGGGGGGAGCCTCCCCCGTGTTCAGTCCGATTTTCGTGCATTTCGAACCGTGGGAAGTGGCCCAAAAGGGGATGGGAGTGAATGTGACTGCTCATACCGACTTTGGCGCTTCCGAGCCTGGTAGCTCAGCCGGGTTTGATCCGGCGGTTCTGCCGACGGTCTCGTCTTCGAGGCGGCTCCCTCCCCCGTGTACAGGCCGATTTTCATGCATTTGCAACGGTGGGAAGTTGCCCAAAAGGGGATGGGAGTGAATGTGACTGCTCAACCCGACTTTGGCGCTTCCGAGCCTGGTAGCTCAGCCGGGTTTGAACCGGCGGTTCTGCCGACGGTCTCGTCTTCGAGGCGGCTCCCTCCCCCGTGTACAGGCCGATTTTCGTGCATTTCGAACCGTGGGAAGTGGTCCAAAAGGGAATGGGGGTGGACGTGACTGCTCAACCCGACTCTGAGGCTTCTAACCCGGGTAGCTCGGCCGGGTTTGATCCGGCGGTTCTGCCGACGGTCTCGTCTTCGAGGCCGGTGCCTCCCCCGTGTACAGGCCGATTTTCGTGCATTTCCAACGGTGGGAAGTGGTCCAAAAGGGAATGGGGGTGGACGTGTCTGCTCATACCGACTTTGAGACTTGTAAGCCGGGTAGCTCAGCCGGGTTTGTTCCGGCGGTTCTGCCGACGGTCTCGTCATCGAGGGGGGAGCCTCCCCCGTGTCCAGGCCGATTTTCATGCATTTCCAACCGTGGGAAGTGGTCCAAAAGGGAATGGGGGTGAATGTGACTGCTCATACCGACTTTGAGACTTTTAAGCCGGGTAGCTCAGCCGGGTTTGACCCGGCGGTTCTGCCGACGGTCTCGCCTTCGAGGGGGGAGCGTCCCCCGTGTTCAGGCCGAATTTTGTGCATTTCGAACCGTGGGAAGTTGCCCAAAAGTCGATGGGAGTGAATGTGACTGCTCAACCCGACTTTGAGACTTGTAAGCCGGGTAGCTCAGCCGGGTTTGACCCGGCGGTTCTGCCGACGGTCTCGTCTTCGAGGCGGGTGCCTCCCCCGTGTACAGGCCGATTTTCATGCATTTCGTACCGTGGGAAGCGGTCCAAAAGGGGATGGGAGTGAACGTGACTGCTCATACCGACTTTGGCGCTTCCGAGCCGGGTAGCTCAGCCGGGTTTGACCCGGCGGGTCTGCCGACGGTCTCGCCTTCGAGGGGGGAGCGTCCCCCGTGTTCAGGCCGAATCTTGTGCATTTCGAACCGTGGGAAGTTGCCCAAAAGTCGATGGGAGTGAATGTGACTGCTCAACCCGACTTTGAGACTTGTAAGCCGGGTAGCTCAGCCGGGTTTGACCCGGCGGTTCTGCCGACGGTCTCGTCTTCGAGGCCGGTGCCTCCCCCGTGTACAGGCCGATTTTCGTGCATTTCCAACGGTGGGAAGTGGTCCAAAAGGGAATGGGGGTGGACGTGTCTGCTCATACCGACTTTGAGACTTGTAAGCCGGGTAGCTCAGCCGGGTTTGTTCCGGCGGTTCTGCCGACGGTCTCGTCATCGAGGGGGGAGCCTCCCCCGTGTCCAGGCCGATTTTCATGCATTTCCAACCGTGGGAAGTGGTCCAAAAGGGAATGGGGGTGAATGTGACTGCTCATACCGACTTTGAGACTTTTAAGCCGGGTAGCTCGGCCGGGTTTGACCCGGCGGTTCTGCCGACGGTCTCGTCTTCGAGGCGGGTGCCTCCCCCGTGTACAGGCCGATTTTCGTGCATTTCGAACCGTGGGAAGTGGTCTAAAAGTCGATGGGAGTGAACGTGACTGCTCAACCCGACTTTGAGACTTGTAAGCCGGGTAGCTCAGCCAGGTTTGACCCGGCGGTTCTGCCGACGGTCTCGCCTTCGAGGGCGGACCCTCCCCCGTGTACAGGCCGGTTTTCGTGCATTTCGAACCGTGGGAAGTGATCCAAAAGGGAATGGGGGTGAACGTGACTGCCCAACCCGGCTTTGAGACTTGTAAGCCGGGTAGCTCAGCCGGGTTGGACCCGGCGGTTCTGCCGACGGTCTCGACTTCGAGGCGGGTGCCTCCCCCGTGTACAGGCCGATTTTCATGCATTTGCAACGGTGGGAAGTTGCCCAAAAGTCGATGGGAGTGAATGTGACTGCTCAACCCGACTTCGAGACTTGTAAGCCGGGTAGCTCAGCCGGGTTTGACCCGGCGGTTCTGCCGACGGTCTCGCCTTCGAGGGGGGAGCCTCCCCCGTGTACAGGCCGATTTTCGTGCATTTCCAACGGTGGGAACAGGTTCAAAAGGGGATGGGAGTGATTGTGACTGCTCAACCCGACTCTAGGGCTTCTAACCCGGGTAGCCCGGCCGGGTTTGACCCGGCGGTTCTGCCGACGGTCTCGTCTTCGAGGCGGGTGCCTCCCCCGTATACAGGCCGATTTTCATGCATTTCGAACCGTGGGAAGTGGTCCAAAAGGGAATGGGGGTGGACGTGTCTGCTCATACCGACTTTGAGACTTGTAAGCCGGGTAGCTCAGCCGGGTTTGATCCGGCGGTTCTGCCGACGGTCTCGCCTTCGAGGGGGGAGCCTCCCCCGTGTTCAGTCCGATTTCCATGCATTTCCAACCGTGGGAAGTTGCCCAAAAGGGGATGGGAGTGAATGTGACTGCTCAACCCGACTTTGGCGCTTCCGAGCCGGGTAGCTCAGCCGGGTTTGACCCGGCGGTTCTGCCGACGGTCTCGTCTTCGAGGCGGGTGCCTCCCCCGTATACAGGCCGATTTTCATGCATTTCGAACCGTGGGAAGTGGTCCAAAAGGGAATGGGGGTGGACGTGTCTGCTCATACCGACTTTGAGACTTGTAAGCCGGGTAGCTCAGCCGGGTTTGATCCGGCGGTTCTGCCGACGGTCTCGCCTTCGAGGGGGGAGCCTCCCCCGTGTTCAGTCCGATTTCCATGCATTTCCAACCGTGGGAAGTTGCCCAAAAGGGGATGGGAGTGAATGTGACTGCTCAACCCGACTTTGGCGCTTCCGAGCCGGGTAGCTCAGCCGGGTTTGACCCGGCGGTTCTGCCGACGGTCTCGTCTTCGAGGCGGGTGCCTCCCCCGTGTACAGGCCGATTTTCATGCATTTGGAACCGTGGGAAGTGGTCCAAAAGGGAATGGGGGTGGACGTGACTGCTCATACCGACTTTGAGACTTGTAAGCCGGGTAGCTCAGCCGGGTTTGACCCGGCGGTTCTGCCGACGGTCTCGCCTTCGAGGGGGGAGCCTCCCCCGTGTTCAGTCCGATTTTCGTGCATTTCCCACGGTGGGAAATGGTATCTTTCATTACGGGGACAAGGGTCTGAAGCGGTGAAGTCAGTAACCGGCATAGTTAAGGAAAGGGTTCGAATTTTCTCAACAGTACGAAAAAAGTGAGCAGGGAAGCTAGAGAAGGTGTCAGTGAGTCCCAAACGAGTGAACCGCAAAACTTAGGGAAATGCCCGAAAGCGTTTTAAAGGGTGAAATCGGGAACGAGGAAATGATCGGAAAGTGCCTGAAAGTGCTAAATGAGTAAACAGAAAAACGAAGAAAAATGTTTGAAAAGAAGAAGTGAGTAACCAGGAAAACTTAGAAAAATGTTCAAAACGAAGAAATCAGTAACCAGGAAAACTTAGAAAAATGATCAAAAAGAAGAAATGAGTAACCAGGAAAACTTAGAAAAATGTTTAAAAAGAAGAAATCAGTAACCAGGAAAACTTAGGAAAATGTTTAAAAAGAAGAAATCAGTAACCAGAAAAACTGCGAAAAATGTTTAAAAAGAAGAAATGAGTAACCAGAAAAACTTAGAAAAATGTTTAAAAAGAAGAAATCAGTAACCAGGAAAACTTAGAAAAATGTTTAAAAAGAAGAAATCAGTAACCAGGAAAACTTAGAAAAATGTTATAAAAGAAGAAGTGAGTAACCAGAAAAACTTAGAAAAATGTTTAAAAAGAAGAAATCAGTAACCAGAAAAACTGCGAAAAATGTTTAAAAAGAAGAAATCAGTAACCAGACAAACTGCGAAAAATGTTTAAAAAGAAGAAATCAGTAACCAGGAAAACTTAGAAAAATGTTTAAAAAGAAGAAGTGAGTAACCAGAAAAACTTAGAAAAATGTTTAAAAAGAAGAAATCAGTAACCAGAAAAACTTAGAAAAATGTTTAAAAAGAAGAAATCAGTAACCAGAAAAACTGCGAAAAATGTTTAAAAAGAAGAAATCAGTAACCAGAAAAACTTAGAAAAATGTTTAAAAAGAAGAAGTGAGTAACCAGAAAAACTTAGAAAAATGTTTAAAAAGAAGAAATCAGTAACCAGAAAAACGGCGAAAAATGTTTAAAAAGAAGAAATCAGTAACCAGACAAACTGCGAAAAATGTTTAAAAAGAAGAAATCAGTAACCAGAAAAACTTAGAAAAATGTTTAAAAAGAAGAAATCAGTAACCAGAAAAACTTAGAAAAATGTTTCAAAAGAAGAAGTGAGTAACCAGAAAAACTTAGAAAAATGTTTAAAAAGAAGAAGTGAGTAACCAGAAAAACTTAGAAAAATGTTTAAAAAGAAGAAATCAGTAACCAGAAAAACTTAGAAAAATGTTTAAAAAGAAGAAATCAGTAACCAGAAAAACTGCGAAAAATGTTTAAAAAGAAGAAATCAGTAACCAGACAAACTGCGAAAAATGTTTAAAAAGAAGAAATCAGTAACCAGGAAAACTTAGAAAAATGTTTAAAAAGAAGAAGTCAGTAACCAGAAAAACTTAGAAAAATGTTTAAAAAGAAGAAATCAGTAACCAGAAAAACTTAGAAAAATGTTTAAAAAGAAGAAATCAGTAACCAGAAAAACTGCGAAAAATGTTTAAAAAGAAGAAATCAGTAACCAGAAAAACTTAGAAAAATGTTTAAAAAGAAGAAGTGAGTAACCAGAAAAACTTAGAAAAATGTTTAAAAAGAAGAAATCAGTAACCAGAAAAACGGCGAAAAATGTTTAAAAAGAAGAAATCAGTAACCAGACAAACTGCGAAAAATGTTTAAAAAGAAGAAATCAGTAACCAGAAAAACTTAGAAAAATGTTTCAAAAGAAGAAGTGAGTAACCAGAAAAACTTAGAAAAATGTTTAAAAAGAAGAAGTGAGTAACCAGAAAAACTTAGAAAAATGTTTAAAAAGAAGAAATCAGTAACCAGAAAAACTTAGAAAAATGTTTAAAAAGAAGAAATCAGTAACCAGAAAAACTGCGAAAAATGTTTAAAAAGAAGAAATCAGTAACCAGACAAACTGCGAAAAATGTTTAAAAAGAAGAAATCAGTAACCAGGAAAACTTAGAAAAATGTTTAAAAAGAAGAAGTGAGTAACCAGAAAAACTTAGAAAAATGTTTAAAAAGAAGAAATCAGTAACCAGAAAAACTTAGAAAAATGTTTAAAAAGAAGAAATCAGTAACCAGAAAAACTGCGAAAAATGTTTAAAAAGAAGAAATCAGTAACCAGAAAAACTTAGAAAAATGTTTAAAAAGAAGAAGTGAGTAACCAGAAAAACTTAGAAAAATGTTTAAAAAGAAGAAATCAGTAACCAGAAAAACGGCGAAAAATGTTTAAAAAGAAGAAATCAGTAACCAGACAAACTGCGAAAAATGTTTAAAAAGAAGAAATCAGTAACCAGAAAAACTTAGAAAAATGTTTCAAAAGAAGAAGTGAGTAACCAGAAAAACTTAGAAAAATGTTTAAAAAGAAGAAGTGAGTAACCAGAAAAACTTAGAAAAATGTTTAAAAAGAAGAAATCAGTAACCAGAAAAACTTAGAAAAATGTTTAAAAAGAAGAAATCAGTAACCAGAAAAACTTAGAAAAATGTTTAAAAAGAAGAAATCAGTAACCAGAAAAACTGCGAAAAATGTTTAAAAAGAAGAAATCAGTAACCAGACAAACTGCGAAAAATGTTTAAAAAGAAGAAATCAGTAACCAGGAAAACTTAGAAAAATGTTTAAAAAGAAGAAGTGAGTAACCAGAAAAACTTAGAAAAATGTTTAAAAAGAAGAAATCAGTAACCAGAAAAACTTAGAAAAATGTTTAAAAAGAAGAAATCAGTAACCAGAAAAACTGCGAAAAATGTTTAAAAAGAAGAAATCAGTAACCAGGAAAACTTAGAAAAATGTTTAAAAAGAAGAAGTGAGTAACCAGAAAAACTTAGAAAAATGTTTAAAAAGAAGAAATCAGTAACCAGAAAAACTTAGAAAAATGTTTAAAAAGAAGAAATCAGTAACCAGAAAAACTGCGAAAAATGTTTAAAAAGAAGAAATCAGTAACCAGAAAAACTTAGAAAAATGTTTAAAAAGAAGAAGTGAGTAACCAGAAAAACTTAGAAAAATGTTTAAAAAGAAGAAATCAGTAACCAGAAAAACGGCGAAAAATGTTTAAAAAGAAGAAATCAGTAACCAGACAAACTGCGAAAAATGTTTAAAAAGAAGAAATCAGTAACCAGAAAAACTTAGAAAAATGTTTCAAAAGAAGAAGTGAGTAACCAGAAAAACTTAGAAAAATGTTTAAAAAGAAGAAGTGAGTAACCAGAAAAACTTAGAAAAATGTTTAAAAAGAAGAAATCAGTAACCAGAAAAACTTAGAAAAATGTTTAAAAAGAAGAAATCAGTAACCAGAAAAACTGCGAAAAATGTTTAAAAAGAAGAAATCAGTAACCAGGAAAACTTAGAAAAATGTTTAAAAAGAAGAAATGAGTAACCAGGAAAACTTAGAAAAATGTTTAAAAAGAAGAAATGAGTAACCAGGAAAACTTAGAAAAATGTTTAAAAAGAAGAAATCAGTAACCAGAAAAACTTAGAAAAATGTTTAAAAAGAAGAAATCAGTAACCAGAAAAACGGCGAAAAATGTTTAAAAAGAAGAAATGAGTAACCAGAAAAACTTAGAAAAATGTTTAAAAAGAAGAAATCAGTAACCAGAAAAACGGCGAAAAATGTTTAAAAAGAAGAAATCAGTAACCAGAAAAACTTAGAAAAATGTTTAAAAAGAAGAAGTGAGTAACCAGAAAAACTTAGAAAAATGTTTAAAAAGAAGAAATGAGTAACCAGAAAAACTTAGAAAAATGTTTAAAAAGAAGAAATCAGTAACCAGAAAAACTTAGAAAAATGTTTAAAAAGAAGAAATGAGTAACCAGAAAAACGGCGAAAAATGTTTAAAAAGAAGAAATCAGTAACCAGAAAAACGGCGAAAAATGTTTAAAAAGAAGAAATCAGTAACCAGACAAACTGCGAAAAATGTTTAAAAAGAAGAAATCAGTAACCAGAAAAACTTAGAAAAATGTTTAAAAAGAAGAAATCAGTAACCAGGAAAACTTGGAAAAAAACACTTAGAAAAATTTTCAGCAAAGTGTGAAAAATATTCTAAGTGTCAGCGGAGGAAAATGCTGCAGCATCGGGAAAGATTCGCAAACTTACACCGAACATGTGCTCCGAAGTGCCGGAGGAATTGGGTGAATTGAGCCCGGCAAATGGCCAGCTGTCGTTTTGTGCCTGCAGCCCGAAAACTTTAACTTTGTCTGTCGCGGAAGTCCGGACCGAGAAAAATCCAAACGGTTTTGACCGGACCGAGTTCCAGACCGATGCAGTCAAATTTGGAATTCAGACCCATTCAGTGCCACTTGTAGTTTTTCCGCAGTGAGGTTGGCGGGGTACCCGGAGATATATGGGAACACGATTTTTAGAACAAAATGGCGGCGCGGGACCGTTCTGAAAGGCATCCGAAAAACGGTTCCACGGGCATAGCACTTTAATGACAGGTATGAGTGCATGCCGGAGAGCTCTTGGAAGTCGAATTTTTGACACTTTGTCAATTTTTTGACAGATTTGACAAACTCTTTCTGTCTGTTCTAAGAGTCAGTCAGAGACTTGTGCGGCGGTCTTTTGACACTATTGGAGGGCGGGCAAACCCCACGTTGACTCCGGCCGTCCCTCCACAGGCGCTCGTGTCCAAAATGAAGGCGAGAGACGCGAGTGGCCTGGTTCCCTTGGGTGTTGCCAAGAAGGCTGCGGGCTGACCGTTGCCTGAGCACTCCCTAAAGCCTCTTGTGATGAGAGCAGACCTCGCCTGCCGCACGACCGGCTCTGGGAGTCGTTGGGCCGCTATTTGTGAATAGTCTGGTCCTCCTCTGCCACCCGGACAAGCGCGATGGCTCTGCCGCCCTGCGGTGCTCGTCACCCAGGTTTGGGGAACACGATACTCGTAACAAAAATAAAAGGCGGCTCGGGACCTGCAGGCGAAAGGGGTCCCGTGGTGCTAAGCACGTCGACTTCGGGTCTCGGTGCAAGCCGGAGAGCTCACGGAAGTCTAAAGTTTTCGGCACGTGGTCGAATCTTTTCAAAGGCTTACCCGGCTCTTTCCGTCCATTCTGAGAGTAAGTCAGAGGCCGGTGCGGAGGTCTCTTGACAATCGGAGGGGGTGGTGGCCCTCCGCAGGCGCTCGTGTCGAAAATGAAGGCGAGAGACGCGAGTGGCCTGGTTCCCCTGGG
The DNA here is from genome assembly GCF_047496795.1 of Chiloscyllium punctatum. NCBI lineage: Eukaryota > Metazoa > Chordata > Chondrichthyes > Orectolobiformes > Hemiscylliidae > Chiloscyllium > Chiloscyllium punctatum. The sequence goes on along the minus strand of NW_027310751.1, from coordinate 19,185 downwards.
TGTTGCCAGGAAGGCTGCGGGCTGACCCTTGCCTGAGCACTCCCTAAAGCCTCTTGTGATGAGAGCAGACCTCGCGCGCCGCACGACCGGCTCTGGGAGTCGTTGGGCCGCTATCTGTGAATAGTCTGGTCCTCCTCTGCCACCCGGCCAAGTGCGATGGCTCTGCCGCCCTGCGGTGCTCGTCACGCAGGTATGGGGCACACGATGCTCGTAACAGCAAATAAAGGCGGCTCGGGACCTGCAGGCGAAAGGGGTCCCGTGGTGCTTAGCACGTCGACTTCGGGTCTCGGTGCAAGCCGGAGAGCTCACGGAAGTCTAAAGTTTTCGGCACGTGGTCGAATCTTTTGAAAGGCTTACCCGGCTCTTTCCGTCCATTCTGAGAGTCAGTCAGAGGCCGGTGCGGCGGTCTATTGACGACCGGAGGCTCCCATGGGTGTTGCGATGAGGGTGGAGGGCACAGAACCTTGCCTTAGCACTCCCTAATAAAGCCTCTTGTGAAGAGAGCAGACCTCGCGCGCCGCACGACCGGCTCTGGGAGTCGTTGGGCCGCTATCTGTGAATAGTCTGGTCCTCCTCTGCCACCCGGCCAAGTGCGATGGCTCTGCCGCCCTGCGGTGCTCGTCACGCAGGTATGGGGCACACGATGCTCGTAACAGCAAATAAAGGCGGCTCGGGACCTGCAGGCGAAAGGGGTCCCGTGGTGCTTAGCACGTCGACTTCGGGTCTCGGTGCAAGCCGGAGAGCTCACGGAAGTCTAAAGTTTTCGGCACGTGGTCGAATCTTTTGAAAGGCTTACCCGGCTCTTTCCGTCCATTCTGAGAGTCAGTCAGAGGCCGGTGCGGCGGTCTATTGACGACCGGAGGCTCCCATGGGTGTTGCGATGAGGGTGGAGGGCACAGAACCTTGCCTTAGCACTCCCTAATAAAGCCTCTTGTGAAGAGAGCAGACCTCGCGCGCCGCACGACCGGCTCTGGGAGTCGTTGGGCCGCTATCTGTGAATAGTCTGGTCCTCCTCTGCCACCCGGCCAAGTGCGATGGCTCTGCCGCCCTGCGGTGCTCGTCACGCAGGTATGGGGCACACGATGCTCGTAACAGCAAATAAAGGCGGCTCGGGACCTGCAGGCGAAAGGGGTCCCGTGGTGCTTCGCACGTCGACTTCGGGTCTCGGTGCAAGCCGGAGAGCTCACGGAAGTCTAAAGTTTTCGGCACGTGGTCGAATCTTTTGAAAGGCTTACCCGGCTCTTTCCGTCCATTCTGAGAGTCAGTCAGAGGCCGGTGCGGCGGTCTATTGACGACCGGAGGCTCCCATGGGTGTTGCGATGAGGGTGGAGGGCACAGAACCTTGCCTTAGCACTCCCTAATAAAGCCTCTTGTGAAGAGAGCAGACCTCGCGCACCGCACGACCGGCTCTGGGAGTCGTTGGGCCGCTATCTGTGAATAGTCGGGTCCTCCTCTGCCACCCGGCCAAGTGCGATGGCTCTGCCGCCCTGCGGTGCTTGTCACGCAGGTATGGGGCACACGATGCTCGTAACAGCAAATAAAGGCGGCTCGGGACCTGCAGGCGAAAGGGGTCCCGTGGTGCTTAGCACGTCGACTTCGGGTCTCGGTGCAAGCCGGAGAGCTCACGGAAGTCTAAAGTTTTCGGCACGTGGTCGAATCTTTTGAAAGGCTTACCCGGCTCTTTC
>NW_027310751.1:10000-12500 GCF_047496795.1 Chiloscyllium punctatum | reverse complement strand
TAACAAATAAGAAAGGATCGTCGGCTTGGGGGTACGCCCGTTTCCGTTTCAACTTGTCTCGCGAGGGTGGTTTCGGGGCCAGCAGGAGAGCTCGTCGGGGTAGCAGGCCCTGCAGCCGTGGTCACCGCCAAACCCCCACAACTCGAGCAAGTGAAAAAAAAAAGTAACAAATAAGAAAGGATCGTCGGCTTGGGGGTACGCCCGTTTCCGTTTCAACTTGTCTCGCGAGGGTGGTTTCGGGGCCAGCAGGAGAGCTCGTCGGGGTAGCAGGCCCTGCAGCCGTGGTCACCGCCAAACCCCCACAACTCGAGCAAGTGAAAAAAAAAAGTAACAAATAAGAAAGGATCTCTGTCGGCTTGGGGGTACGCCCGTTTCCGTTTCAACTTGTCTCGCGAGGGTGGTTTCGGGGCCAGCAGGAGAGCTCGTCGGGGTAGCAGGCCCTGCAGCCGTGGTCACCGCCAAATCGCCACAACTCGAGCAAGTGAAAAAAAAAGTAACAAATAAGAAAGGATCGTCGGCTTGGGGGTACGCCCGTTTCCGTTTCAACTTGTCTCGCGAGGGTGGTTTCGGGGCCAGCAGGAGAGCTCGTCGGGGTAGCAGGCCCTGCAGCCGTGGTCACCGCCAAACCCCCCACAACTGTTGGGCGCCTACCTGCGCGGGGCAGGAGGACACTTTCCGATTTCAAATCTCCGTTTGCCGAGTCCACCCCGAACGCACGCGGGCGGGCGGGTTCGCATCACCCTTCGTCACAAGGGGCGAAGCCCGTTCCACCGTCTCGTCAGTAGTGCCGACCGGTCTGTGATCGACGAGGGGAGCCACACCAGGTCCGGCCCTGCTGCTTGGCGGCACCGCGTCGTCGGGAGCTCGCGACAGACGGAGGGTTTCGGTGTACTCTCCAGCCACGGGAAACGAAGCCGGTGATGCAGGCGCCGGTCTTTCGCTCCCAAATCGGCTGGGTTTACATCGTTGCTATCTAGTCACGCTCCCTTCAAACCCGACGGGGTACCTATTCCCCTCACCCGTCTGTGCGTATACAGCCTCTTTGCACTTGCGGGATGGGGGTGGTGGTTTAAAGACTCTCGAGTTGCCGCCCGTCGGTCTCCGAGCTCCGTGCAGTAGTGATCCCCAGCGAACTGCCAGCAGGGCGAACGAGCGATCCCGCTCTCGGTCGGGGCGCCTGGCGTCGATCGGTGGTCGGTGGCTTGCGGGCAAGCTGCGCTGTGAGTGTGGGAACGAGTATGACGAGCCGTTGCCGCGACTCCCAGTCCACCTCGGCGGTGGCTGGGCCGGGCGGGCGTCTGCTCGGGCGAGTGCCGCCCCCGCCTCCTCGCAGGAAGTCCGCTCGCCGACACGCCGCCACGTGCACGCGTCAGTGACGCTGCCGAACCGATGGCCGGTGCCCGTTCCCGCCTCTGCTTTTCCTAGGGCAAAGCTGCTGCACGCCTCGTGATACTAGGCGGGCGACATGGTGGCGGTGATCCTGCCTCCGTCGCTGCGGTGCGTTGGGGCACGCATCGCCTCTTGGGCGCCCTGTCCTCCTCCCCCCAATAGACGTATGTTTCTGCGGGCCGCACCAGGATGGTGCTCCCCATCGCTTCACGCCACCCTGCTCCGCCCGCACGCCGGCGTGCAGGTGGCTGTAGCTCAAGGTGGGGAGCGTATGTGCGGTCCGGGTCGCTTTCCTCTGGCGAGGGAGAGACCTAAAACAAACTCAGACAACTCTTGACGGTGGATCACTCGGCTCGTGCGTCGATGACGAACGCAGCTAGCTGCGAGAATTAATGTGAATTGCAGGACACATTGATCATCGACACTTTGAACGCACTTTGCGGGCCCCGGGTTCTTCCCGGGGCCACGCCTGTCTGAGGGTCGTTTGGCAATCAATCGCACTCGCCTTGGCTGGCGAGAGCGCGGCTGGGGTGTCGCAGAGGACCCGTCCTCTTTGTCCCCCTAAGTTCAGACTCCGGAGCCCTCCGGCGTCGGAGCGCTTGGCCTTTCCCCCCCACCCTGCACATTCCGTTCGTCAGGCTCGACGCCATCCCCCCGCCGGGGAGCGCGGCCTGGCGTCCGTCTGTGTCGTGGCAGTGGGGCCAGCACGGCTGTCACCGGTCCCAGAATGGCTGTCGGTGGTTCACACTGTGTGTGTGTGCCAACCCTCCTGGTCTCTGGGACACGGAGCTGCCACGAAGTGTTGAGCCTCCAGTGGGGGGTCTGCCTAAGCTCTGCACGTCCGCATTGGGTCCGTCTCTCGGTTGGCTGGCAGTGGAAAGAGTGAAGGGAGCCGCGGAGGTCCGGTGCTGGTGCGCCGCCGGCCTGACCGTGGAGCTCGCCGGTTTGACACGCTGACCCGACTCGATGGTTGATCGATTGAGAGTGCTGGGAGCTGCAGGCCGCCCGCTGCTGCAGCCGCCCGTCTCGTGGTTCGTCCTCGGCCTTAAGTGGCCGGCGGGGCGTCTGATCCTGTCTCCCCTGCTGGCGCCGAGTGCCTGGCCGAGGGAGG
>NW_027310751.1:0-2500 GCF_047496795.1 Chiloscyllium punctatum | reverse complement strand
GGTATAAATCAGTAACCACCGACACTTAGAATTTTTTCGGCTCAGTAGAAATCAGTAACCAAGCGCATTTTTGAATTGGTTACTGATTTCTCCGTTCGAGTTGCGGCTGCGGTTGGCTTCAAATAGTGGTGGGGGCTTAATTATCGCCGAGGGGAGCATGTCCCGGTGGTGTGGCCGAGGATGGAGTGCCTTTTGAAGGGGGTGTTTCTGAATTTGGACCCTTTTTGAGTTGCATGGCCGGATGGGTGTGGTTTTGAAGGGTGTGTCTGTCTGGAGTGGCACCGGCGTTGGTGTGAGGCTGAGGGTGGGCGTTCGGTTCCTGGTTAGGGATAGGAAAGGGTGAGACTTAGCTTTAGTGCTCGTGCCCCCGATTTTGGTAATGTTTGACGTCAATTTTCCAAGGAGGCGAATGCAAGGCTTCAGAGGGACTTTGAGTGTTCGGGGGCGGGGTAGCTCAGCCGGATTTGCCCCGGCGGTTCTGCGGACGGTGTTGACTTCGAGGGCGGACCGGCCCCCGTGTTCAGTCCGAATATCGTGCATTGTTAACGGCGGGAAGTGTTCCAAAAGGGAATGGGATTGAATGTGACTGCTGAAGCCGACTTTGAGACCTGTAACGCGGGTAGCTCAGCCGGATTTGACCCGGCGGTTCTGGCGACGGTCTCGCCTTCGAGGGGGGAGCGCCCCGCGTGTTCAGGCCGAATTTTGTGCATTTCCATCGGCGGGAAGAGGTCCAAACGGGAATGGATTGAATGTGACTGCTGAAGCCGACATTGAGACCTCTAACGCGGGTAGCTCGGCAGGATTTGACCCGGCGGTTCTGCCGAAGGTCTCACCTTCGAGGGGGGGAGCGTCCCGCGTGTTCAGGCCGAATATCGTGCATTGTTAACGGCGGGAAGTGTTCCAAAAGGGAATGGGATTGAATGTGACTGCTGAAGCCGACATTGAGACCTCTAACGCGGGTAGCTCGGCCGGATTTGACCCGGCGGTTCTGGCGACGGTCTCGCCTTCGAGGGGGGAGCGTCCCGCGTGTTCAGGGCCGAATTTTGTGCATTTCCATCGGCGGGAAGAGGTCCAAACGGGAATGGGATTGAATGTGACTGCTGAAGCCGACATTGAGACCTCTAACGCGGGTAGCTCGGCCGGATTTGACCCGGCGGTTCTGCCGAAGGTCTCACCTTCGAGGGGGGAGCCTCCCGCGTGTTCAGGCCGAATTTTGTGCATTTCCATCGGCGGGAAGAGGTCCAAACGGGAATGGGATTGAATGTGACTGCTGAAGCCGACATTGAGACCTCTAACGCGGGTAGCTCGGCCGGATTTGACCCGGCGGTTCTGCCGAAGGTCTCACCTTCGAGGGGGGAGCGCCCACCGTGTACAGGCCGATTTTCATGCATTTCCAACCGTGGGAAGGGGTCCCGAAAGGGGATGGGGTGAACGTGACTGCTCAACCCGACTTTGAGACCTGTAACGCGGGTAGCTCAGCCGGATTTGACCCGGCGGTTCTGGCGACGGTCTCGCCTTCGAGGGGGGAGCGTCCCGCGTGTTCAGGCCGAATTTTGTGCATTTCCATCGGCGGGAAGAGGTCCAAACGGGAATGGGATTGAATGTGACTGCTGAAGCCGACATTGAGACCTCTAACGCGGGTAGCTCGGCAGGATTTGACCCGGCGGTTCTGCCGAAGGTCTCACCTTCGAGGGGGGAGCGCCCACCGTGTACAGGCCGATTTTCATGCATTTCCAACCGTGGGAAGGGGGCCGAAAGGGGATGGGGGTGAATGTGACTGCTCAACCCGACTTTGAGGCATCTAACCCGGGTAGCTCAGCCGGGTTTGACCCGGCGGTTCTGCCGACGGCCTCGCCTTCGAGGGGGGAGCGTCCCCCGTGTACAGGCCGATTTTCATGCATTTCGAACCGTGGGAAGTGGCCCAAAAGGGGATGGGAGTGAATGTGACTGCTCAACCCGACTTTGGCGCTTCCGAGCCGGGTAGCTCAGCCGGGTTTGACCCGGCGGTTCTGCCGACGGTCTCGTCTTCGAGGCGGGTGCCTCCCCCGTGTACAGGCCGATTTTCATGCATTTCGTACCGTGGGAAGTGGTCCAAAAGGGAATGGGGTGGACGTGACTGCTCATACCGACATCGAGACTTGTAAGCCGTGTAGCTCGGCCGGGTTTGATCCGGCGGGTCTGCCGACGGTCTCGTCTTCGAGAGGGGGGCCTCCCCCGTGTACAGGCCGATTTTCGTGCATTTCCAACGGTGGGAAGAGGTTCAAAAGGGGATGGGGGTGAATGTGACTGCTCAACCCGACTCTGAGGCTTCTAACCCGGGTAGCCCGGCCGGGTTTGACCCGGCGGTTCTGCCGTCGGTCTCGCCTTCGAGGGCGGAGCCTCCCCCGTGTACAGGCCGATTTTCGTGCATTTCAAACCGTGGGAAGCGGTCCAAAAGGGGATGGGAGTGAATGTGACTGCTCATACCGACCTTGGCGCTTCCGACCCGGGTAGCTCAGCC
>NW_027310750.1:12500-48809 GCF_047496795.1 Chiloscyllium punctatum | reverse complement strand
GCCCACACCACACACAAAACCACCCACCCACAACCACCCACCCACACCACACACACAACCACCCACCCACCCACCACCCACACAACCACCCACCCACCACACACAACCACCCACCCACTACACACCACCCACCCACACACTACACACAACCACCCACCCCACACACCACACACAACCACCCACCCCACACACCACACACAACACCCACCCACACACCACACACAACACCCACCCACACACCACACACCACCCACCCACCCACACCACCCACACCACACACCACACACAACACCACCCACACCACCACACAACCACACACACAACCACCCACACCACACACAAAACCACCCACCCACCCACACCACACCAACCACCCACCCACACACACCACCCACCCCACCCACACCACACACAACCACCCACCCACACCACCCACCCACACCACCACCCAACCCCCCCCCACCACCCACACACCACCCACCCACCACACACACCACCCACCCACACACTACACACACCCCCACCCACACACCACACACCCACCCACCACACACCACACACACAACCACCCACCCACACACCACACACACAACCACCCACCCCACACCACACACACACCACCCACCCACCCACCACACACACACCACCCACCCACACACCACACACACACCCACCACCCCCCCACACCACACACACACCACCACCCCACCCACCCACACACACCACCCCCCCACCCACACACACCACCACCCACCCACACCACCACCACACACCCACCCACACCACCACCCACCCACCCCACCACCCACCCACACCACCACCCACCCACACACACCACCACCCACCCACACACCACCACCCCCCCACACACACCACCACCCACCCCACACACCACCACACCCCCACCCACACCACCACCCCCCACACACACCACCACCCACACACACCACCACCCACCCACACCACCACCCACACACACCACCACCCACCCACACACACACACCACCACCCACCCACACCACCACCCACCCACACACACCACCACCCACCCCAACACCACCCCCCACACACACCACCACCCACCCACACACACACCACCACCCACCCACACACACCACCACCCCACCCACACACACCACCACCCACCCACACACACCACCACCCACCCCCACACACCACCACCCACCCACACACACCACCACCCACCCACACACCACCACCCACCCCCCACACACCACCACCCACCCACATCACCACCCACCCACACACACCACCCACCCACCCACACACACCACCACCCACCCACCACACACACAACCACCCACCCACACACCACACACACAACCACCCACCCCACACACCACACACACAACCACCCACCCACACACCACACATACAACCACCCACCCACCACACACCAACACCCACACCACACACACACCACCCACCCACACACACACACAACCACCCACCCACACACCACACCACCACCCCCCCCACCCACACACCACCCCACCCACCCACACACCACACCACCCCACCCCCACACCACACACACACCCACCCACACACCACACACACAACCACCCACCCACACACCACACACACAACCACCCACCCACCACACACACAACCACCCACCCACCACATACCACCACCACACCAACACCACCCCACCAACACCCCCACCCACACACACCATCACCCACCCACCCACACCACCACCACCCACACACACCACCCACACCACAACCACCCGCCCACCCACACAACACCCACCCACCCACACCACCACACACCCACCCACACCACCACCCACCCCCACACACCACCACACACAACACCCACCCACCCACACCACCCACCCACCCACACACACCACCACCCACCCACACACACCACCCACACACCCAACACCCACCTACACACACCACCACCCACCCACACACACCCACACACACCACCACCCACACACACACACACCACCACCGACCCCACACCACCCACCCACACACACCACCACCCACCCACACCACCACCCACCCACACACACCACCCACCCACACACACACACACCACCACCCACCCACCCACCACCACCCACCCACACACCCACCACCCACCCACACCACCACCCACCCACACACACCACCACCGACCCCAACACCACCCACCCACCCACACCACCACCCACCCACACACACCACCCACACACACCACCCACCCACACACCACCACCCACACACACACCACCACCCACCACCACCCACCCACACACACCACCACCCACCCACATCACCACCCACCCACACACACCACCACCCACCCACCCACCCACACCACCACCCACCCACACCACCACCCACCCACACCACCACCCACCCACACACACCACCCACCCACACCACCACCCACCCACACCACCCCCACCCACACACACACACCACCACCCACCCACACACACCACCACCCACCCACACACACCACACCCCACCCACACACCCACACACACCACCACTCACCCACACCACCACCCACACACACCAACCCACCCACACCACCCACCCACACCACCCACCCACACACCACCCACCCACCCACACCACCACCCACCCACACCACACACCACACACCACCACCCACCCCACCACACACCACACACACCACCCACCCACACCACCACCCACCCACACCACACACACCACCCACCCACACCACACCACCACCCACCCACCCACACCCACACACCACCACCCACCCACACACACCACCACCCACCCACACACACCACCACCCACCCACACCACCACCCACCCACACCCCCACCCACCCACACCACACCACCACCCACACCACCCACACCACCCACACCACACACACCACCACCCACCCCACACCCACCACCCCCACCCACCACACCACCACCCACCCACCCACACCCACCACCCCCCCCACCCACACCACACACACACCACCACCACCCACACACACCACCCACCCACACCACCCACCCACACACACCACCACCCACCCACACCACCCACCCACACCACCCACCCCACCCACACCACCCCCACACACACCACCCACCCACACACACCACCCACACACACCACACCCACCCACACACACCACCCACCCACACACCACCACCCACACCACACCACCCACCCACACCACCCACCCACACACCACCACCCACCCACCCACACCACCCACCCACACACACCACCACCCACCCACACCACCCACCCCACACACCACCACCCACCCCACCCCCACCCACCCACACCCACCCCACCCACACCACCCCCCACACCACCCACCCACACCACCACCCACCCACACCACCCACCCACACACACCACCCACACCACCACCACCCACACACACCACCCACACCACCACCACCCACACACACCACCCACACCACCACCACCCACACACACCACCCACCCACACACCACCACCCCCCCACCCCACACCACCCACACACACACACCACCCACCCCACACACCACCACCACCCACCCACACCACCCACACACACACACACACCACCCACACACACCACCACCCCCCACACCACCACCCACACACACACACCACCACCCACACACACACACCACCACCCACACACACACACCACCCACCCACCCACACCACCCACACACACACACCACCCACACACACCACCCACCCACACACCACCACCACCCACACACACCACCACCCCACACACACCAACCACCCACCCCACCCACACACACCCACCCACACCCACCCACACCACCACCCACCCACACCACCACCCACCACCACCCCACCCACACACCACCCACCCACACACACACCCCACACCCACCACACACCCACACACCACCCACCCACCCCCACACACCACCACCCACCCCACACACCCACCCCCCCACCCCACCCCCCCCACACACCACCACCCACCCCCACACACCACCCACACCACACACACCACCACCCACACACACCACCACCCACACACACACCACCACCCACACACACACACCCACCACACACACCACCACCCACACACACCCACACACACCCACACACACACCCTACCCACCCACACACACCCTACCCACCCACACACACCACCACCCACCCACACACACCACCACCCACCCACCCACACCACCACCCACACACACCACCACCCACACACACCACCACCCACACACACCACCACCCACCACACACCACCACCCACCCACACACACCACCACCCACACACACCACCACCCACACACCACCACCACCCACACACACCACCACCACCCACACACACACCACCACCCACACACACACACCACCACCCACACCACCACCCACACACACCACCACCCACACACACCCACCACCCACACACACCACCACCCACACCCACACACACACCCTACCCACCCACACACACCACCACCCCACCCACACACACCACCACCCCACCCACCCACACCACCACCCACACACACCACCACCCACACACACCACCACCCACCCACACACACCACCACCCACACACCACCACCCACACACACCCTACCCACCCACACACACCACCCCACCCACACCCACACACACACCCTACCCACCCACACACACCACCACCCACCCACACACACCACCACCCACCCACCCACACCACCACCCACACACACCACCACCCACACACACCACCACCCACCCACACACCCCCCACCCACACACACCACCACCCACACACACCCTACCCACCCACACACACCCACCACCCACCCACACACACCACCCACCCACACACACCACCCACCCACACACACCCCCACCACACCACCACCCACCCACACACACCACCACCCACCCACACCACCACCCACCCACACACACCACCACCCACAAACACCACCACCCACCCACCCACACCACCACCCACCCACACACACCACCACCCACACACACACACCACCACCCACACACACACACCACCCACACACACCACCACCCACCCCCACACACCACCACCCACCCACACACACCACCCACCCACACCACCACCCACCCACACACACCACCCACCCACACACACTACCCACCCACACACACTACCCACCCACACACACTACCCACCCACACACACTACCCACCCACCCACACCACCCACACCAACAACCACCCACCCACACACACCACCACCCACCCCAACAACCACCCACCCACACACACCACCACCCACCCACACCAACAACCACCCACCCACCCACACCACCACCCACCCACAAACACCACCACCCAGCCAAACACACCACCACCCACACACCACCACCCACACACACACCACCACCCACACACACACCACCACCCACACCACCCACCACCACCCACACCACCCACCACCACCCACACCACCACCCACACACACCACCACCCACAAACACCACCACCCACAAACACCACCACCCACCCACACACACCACCACCCACACAAACAACCACCCACCCACACACCCAGACACACCACCACTCACCCACACACACCACCCACAACAACACCAACCCACCGACACCACCCACCCACACGACCCACCCACACAACCACCCACCCACACCACCACCCACCCACACAAACACCCAGCCACACACACCACCACCCACCCACACACACCACACATCCACACACACCCACCCACCCACACACACACACACACCACCACCCACCCCACACCCACCACCCACCCACCCACCCACCCACCACCACCCACACCACACACACCACCACCCCCCACACACACCACACACCACCACCCCCCCCACACACACATCCACACACACCACCCACCCACACCACACATCCACACACACCACCCACCCACACCACACACACACCCACACCACCACCCACACACACACACACCCACCACCCACCCACACACACCACCCACACCACCACCCACCCACACCACCCACCCACACCACACCACACCACACCACCACACCACCCACCACACACACCACCACCACCCACACCAACACCCACCACACCACACCACCACCCACCCACACACCACCACCCACACAACCACCCAGCCACACACACCACCACCCACACACACCACCACCCACACACACCAACACCCACCAACACCAACCCACACACACCAACACCCACCAACACCAACCCACACACACCAACACCCACCCACACACACCATACACACCACCACCTACCACCCCACTACCCACCCACCCACGCACACCAGCCCCCACCCACACACCAGCCCCCACCCACCCACACACCCAACCACCCACCCACACACCCACCCACACACACCACCACCCACACCACCACCCACCCACACACACCATACACACCACCACCCACCCACACCCCACTACCCACCCACCCACGCACACCAGCCCCCACCCACACACCAGCCCCCACCCACCCACACCACCCACCCACACGCACCACCACCCACCCACACACCCACACACACCACCACCCACCCACACACACCACCATCCACCCACACCACCACCCACCCACACAACCACCCACACACACCAACACCCACCCACACCCACCACCATCCACCCCCACACACCACCACCCACCCACACCAACACCCACCCACACCCCACTACCCACCCACCCACACACACCAGCCCCCACCCACACAACCACCCACCCACACACACACACACCAACACCCACCCACACACACCACCACCCACACAAACCAACACCCACACCACCACCCACCCACACCAACACACACACCACCCACCCACACACTCCACACACACCACCATCCACCCACACACACAACCAACCACCCATCCCCACACACCACCACCCACCCCCACACACCACCACCCACCCCCACACACCACCACCCACCCACATACACACACAACCACCCACCCAACCACACCACCACCCAACCACCCACCCACACCACCCACCCCCACATACCAACACCCACCCACCCCCACCCACCCACACAAAAAACCACCCACACACACCCCCCCACCCACACACGAACACGCACCACCACCCACCCACACACACCAACACCCTACCACCCACACCACCCACCCACACACACCAACAGCCACCCACACCACACATACGACCAGCCACCTACACCAACACCCACCCACATACACACACAACCACCCATCCACCCACCCACAACCACCCACATCACCACCCACCCACACCACCCACAACCACCCACACACATCACCACCCACCCACACCACCACCCACACCCACCCACACCACCCACCAACAGCCACCCACAGCCACCCACACCCACACACCCACACCACCACCCACACGAACCAACACGCACACCACCACCCACACAAACCAACACCCACACCACACACACCACCACCCACCCACCCACACCAACACCCAACCACACCACCCACACACACCACCACCCACACACACAACACCACCCACACACACCACCCACCCACACAACACCACCCACCCACACAACACCCACCCACCCACACCAACACCCAACCACACCACCCACACACACCACCACCCACACCACCCACACACACACCACCCACACACACAACACCACCCACACACACCACCCACCCACACAACACCACCCACCCACACAACACCCACCCACCCACACAACACCCACCCACCCACACAACACCCACCCACACACCACCCACATACACCAACACCCCCCCACACCACCACCCACCACCCACACAGACCAACACCCACACCACCACCCACACACACCACCCACACCCAACACCCACACACACCACCCACACCACCACCCACACACACCCACACACACAACACCACCCACCCACACACCACCCACCCACACCAACACCAACACCCACACCAACACCCACATAAACCAACACCCACACCACCACCCACAACCACCCACCCACACTAACACCCACCCACCCCCACCAACACCCACCCACCCCCACCAACACCCACCCACCCCCACCACCCACACACACCAACACCCAACCACACCACCCACACCAAAACCCACCCACACACACCACCCACCCACACCACCTCCCACCCACCCAGCCACACCACACACACCACCCACCCACCCGCCACCACCCACCCCACCCGCCACCACCCACCCCACACGCCACCCACACACACCAACACCCACCCATACACACCCACCCACACCAACACCCACCCACACACACCCACCCACACCAACACCCACACCAACACCCACCCACACCAACACACCACCCACACACACCCACCCACACCAACACCCACCCACCCCACCACCCAACCACACCAACCACACCACCACCCACCCACACCACCACCCACCCACACCAACACCCACCCACACCCACCCACACACACCAACACACCACCCACACACACCAACACACCACCCACACACACCAACACACCACCCACACACACCCACCCACACCAACACCCACCCACACCACCACCCACACAGACTAACACCCACCCACACCACCACCCACACAGACTAACACCCACACCACCACCCACACACACCAACACCCGCCCCACACCACCACCACCCACACACCACCCACCCACACACCACCCACACCACCACCCACCCACACCAACACCCACATAAACCAACACCCACACCACCACCCACACACACCAACACCCGCCCACACCACCACCCACCCACCACCTCCCACCCACCCAGCCAGCCACACCACACACACCACCTACCCACACCAACACCCACCCACACACCAACACCCACCCACACACCAACACCCACCCACCCACACACCAACACCCACCCACACCAACACCCACCCCACCACCCACACACACCAACACCCGTCCACTCCACCACCCACACCACCACCCACCCCCACCACCCACACCAACACCCACCCACACACACCACACACACAACCACCCACCCACCCCACCACCCACCCACACCACACACGCCACCACCCACCCCACACGCTACCCCCCACACCACACGCCACCCCCCACCCCACCACCACCCACACACAACCACCCGCCCACACCCACCACACACACCCACACACACCAACACCCACCACACACACCCACACACACCCACACACCAACACCCACCCACACCACCACCCACACACCACCAACACCCGCCCACTCCACCACCCACACACACCAACACCCGCCCACTCCACCACCCACACCACCACCACCACCCACCCACACACACCAACACCCACCCACACCACCTCCCACCCACCCAGCCACACCACACACACCACCTAAACAACCACACACCACCCACACGCCACCCCACACACACCACCACCCACCCACACACACCACAACCCACCCACACACACACCCACACGCCACCCACCCACACACCACCCACCCACACACCACCCACCCACACACCAACACCACCCACATACACCAACACCCGCCCACACCACACACAACCACCCACCCACACACACCCACACACACCACACAAACCAACACCCACACCACCACCCACACAAACCAACACCCACACCAACGCCCACCCACACCAACACCCACCCACACACCCCACCACCTACACACACCAACACCCGCCCACACCACCACCCACACACACCAACACCCGCCCACACCACCACCCACACACACCAACACCCGCCCACACCCCCCCCACCCACCACCCACCAGACCAACTCCCACATACCAATACCCACACCACCACCACCACCCACACACACCACCACCCACACCAACACCCGCCAACACCACCACCCACACACACCAACACCCACCCACACCACCACCCACCCAGACCAACTCCCACATACCAATACCCACACCACACACACCACCACCCACACACACCAACACCCGCCCACACCAGCACCCACACACACCAGCACCCACACACACCACACACACCACCCACCTACAACACCCCACACCACCCACACACACCAACACACACACACACCACCCACCCACACCAGCACCCACCCACACCACACACACCACCACCCACCCACAGCACCCACACCACCCACACACACCACCACCCACACACAGCACCCACACCACCACCCACACACACCACCCACCCACACCACCACCCACACACACCACCCACCACCCACACCACCACCCCCCCCACCCACACCACACACACCACCCACCTACAACACCCACACCACCCACACACACCAACACACACACACACCACCCACCCACACCAGCACCCACACACACCACACACACCACCCACCTACAACACCCACACCACCCACACACACCACACACACACACACCACCCACCCACACCAGCACCCACCCACACCACACACACCACCACCCACCCACAGCACCCACACCACCCACACACACCACCACCCACACACAGCACCCACACCACCCACACCACCACCCACACACACCACCCACCCCACACCACCACCCCCCCCCACCCACACCACACACACCACCCACCTACAACACCCACACCACCCACACACACCAACACACACACACACCACCCACCCACACCAGCACCCACCCACACCACACACACCACCACCCACCCACAGCACCCACACCACCCACACACATCACCACCCACACACACCACCCACCCACACACACCACCCACCCACACACACCACCCACCCACACACACCACCCACCCACACCAACACCCACCCCACCACCCACACACACCAACACCCACCCACAGCACCCACACCACCCACACACACCACCACCCACACACAGCACCCACACCACCACCCACACACACCACCCACCCACACCACCACCCACACACACCACCCACCCACACCACCACCCCCCCCCACCCACACCACACACACCACCCACCTACAACACCCACACCACCCACACACACCAACACACACACACACCACCCACCCACACCAGCACCCACACACACCACACACACCACCCACCTACAACACCCACACCACCCACACACACCAACACACACACACACCACCCACCCACACCAGCACCCACCCACACCACACACACCACCACCCACCCACAGCACCCACACCACCCACACACACCACCACCCACACACAGCACCCACACCACCCACACCACCACCCACACACACCACCCACCCACACCACCACCCCCCCCACCCACACCACACACACCACCCACCTACAACACCCACACC
Organism: Chiloscyllium punctatum; assembly: GCF_047496795.1. Classification (NCBI taxonomy): domain Eukaryota; kingdom Metazoa; phylum Chordata; class Chondrichthyes; order Orectolobiformes; family Hemiscylliidae; genus Chiloscyllium; species Chiloscyllium punctatum. Next base: position 37,575 of record NW_027310750.1, on the reverse strand, counting down.
ACCCACACACACCAACACACACACACACCACCCACCCACACCAGCACCCACCCACACCACACACACCACCACCCACCCACAGCACCCACACCACCCACACACATCACCACCCACACACACCACCCACCCACACACACCACCCACCCACACACACCACCCACCCACACACACCACCCACCCACACCAACACCCACCCCACCACCCACACACACCAACACCCACCCCACCACCCACACACACCAACACCCACAACCACCCACCCACACAACCACCCACCCACACACACCACCACCCACCCACACCACCCACCCACACACACCAACACCCACCCACACACACCAACACCCAACACCCATCCACACACCACACACCCACACCAACACCCACTCACCCCACCACCCACCCACACCAACACCCACCACACACACAACCACCTACCCACACCACCACCCACCCACCCACACCACCACCCACCCACACATCCCCCCACCCACACACACCAACACCCACCCACACACACCACCCACACACACCACCTCCCACCCACCCAGCCACACCACACACACCTCCCACCAACCCACACACCACCACCCACCCCACACACCAACACCCACCCCCACACACACACCAACACCCACCCACCCACACACCAACACCCACCCACCAACACCCACACACACACCAACACCCACCCACACACACACCAACACCCACCCACACACACACCAACACCCACCCACACCAACACCCACCCCACCACCTACACATACCAACACCCGCCAACACCACCACCCACACACACCAACACCCGCCCACACCACCACCCACACATACCAACACCCACCCACACCACCTCCCACCACCTACCCACCCACACACCACCCACCCACACGCTACCACCCACCCCACCACCACCCACACACACCACCACCCACCCACACACACCAACACCCACCCCCACCCACACACACACCAACACCCACCCACACACCAACACCCACCCACACACAGCCCAACACCCACCCACACACAGCCCAACACGCACCCACACACACCACCACCCACACCACCCACACCACCCACACACACCACCACCCACACACACCAACACCCACACACACCAACACCCACACACACCACCACCCACACCACCCACACACACCAACACCCACACCACCACCCACACACACCACCACCCACACCACCCACACACACCACCCACACATACCAACACCCACACCACCTCCCACCACCTACCCACCCACACACCAACACCCACCCCACCACCCACACATACCAACACCCGCCCACACCACCACCCACACACACCAACACCCACCCCACCACCCACACACACCAACACCCACCCCACCACCCACACATACCAACACCCGCCCACACCACCACCCACACACACCAACACCCACCCCACCACCCACACATACCAACACTCACACCACCACCCACCCAGACCAACACCCACACAGACCACCCACCCACACCACCACCCACCCCACCACCCACCCACCCACACACCACCACCCACCCCACACACCACCCACATACACCAACACCCGCCCACACACCACACACAACCACCCACCCACCCACACCAACACCCGCCAACACCACCAGCCACACACACCAACACCCACCCCACCACCCACACATACCAACACCCGCCCACCCCACCACCCACACATACCAACACTCACACCACCACCCACCCAGACCAACACCCACACCACCACCCACACCACCACCCACCCACACACCACCCACCCACCACCACCCACCCACCCGCCACCACCCACCCCACACGCCACCACCCACCCCACACGCCACCCACACACACCAACACCCAACCCCACCCACACACACACCAACACACACCCACACACACCCCAACACGCACCCACACACACCCCAACACCCACCCCCACACACCAACACCCACACCACCACCCACACCAACCACCCACACACACACCACCCACCCACCACCCACTCACATACACTCTCAACCACCCACCCACACCACACACACCACCCACCCACACACACCACACACACCACACACACCACCCACCCACCCACACCAACACCCACACGCTACCACCCACCCCACATGCCACCCACACACACCACCACCCACCCACACACACCACCACCCACCCCCACCCACACCAACACCCACACACACCCCAACACCCACCCCCACCCACACCAACACCCACACACACCCCAACACCCACCCACACCCACACCAACACCCACCCACAACACCCACCCACACCACCACCCACCACCCACACCACCACCCACACACACAGACCAACACCCGCCCACACCACCACTCACCCACACACACACCACCCACCCCACATGCCACCACCCACCCACACCAACCCCCACCCACACCAACACCCACCCCCACCCACACACACACCAACACCCACCCACACCACCCACACACACCACCGACCCACCCACCCGCCACCACCCACCCACACGCCACCACCCACCCCACACGCCACCACCCACCCCACACCAACACCCACCCACCCACACCAACACCCACCCCCACCCACACACCAACACCCACCCACACACACACCCACCCACACCACCACCCACCCCACCCACACATACCACCCACCCACACCAACATCCACCCACACCCACACACACCAAAACCCACACACACCACCACCCACCCAACCACCCACACACACCAACACCCGCCCACACCACCACACACACCACCTACCCACCCACACACCACCCACCCGCCACCACCCACCCACACGCCAGCACCCACCCCACACGCCACCACCCACCCCACACCCAAACCAACACCCACCCACACACCAACACCCACCCACACACACACCAACACCCACCCACACCACCCACATACACCAACACCCGCCCACACACACCACACACACCCACACACACCACACACACACACCAACACCAACACCCACACCAACACCCACCCACACACCAACACCCACACACCCACACCCACCAACACCAACACCCACCCACACACCCACACCCACACACCCACCCACACACCCCCACCCACCCCCACCCACACACACCAACACCACCACCCACACACACCACCCACATACACCAACACCCACACCACCACCCACACACTCCAACACAAACACCACCACCCACACACACCAACACCCACACCAACCAACACCCAGACCAACACCCTCACAGACCAACACCCACCCCACCACCCACACACACCAACACCCGCCCACTCCACCACCCACACCACCACCCACACCACACCAACACCCACACCACCACCCACCCACACCAACACCCACACCACCACCCATACCACCACCCACCCAAACCAACACCCACACACACCAACACCCGCCCACTCCACCACCCACCCACACCAACACCCACACCACCACCCACACACACCACCACCCACCCACACACACCACCACCCACCCACACCAACACACATCCCACCACCCACCCACACCAACACACACACTACCACCCACCCACACCAACACTCACACACACCACCACCCACACACACCACCACCCACACACACAAACCAACGCCCGCCCACACCAACACACCACCACCCCACCCACACCACCACCCACACCAACACCCACACCAACACACATCCCACCACCCACCCACACCAACACACACACTACCACCCACCCACACTACCACCCGCCCACACCACCACCCACACCACCACCCACACAAACCAACGCCCACACCAACGCCCGCCCACACCAACACACCACCACTCACACCAACACCACCACTCACACCAACACCACCACCCACACCACCACCCCACCCACACCACCACCCACACCACCACCCACACCACCACCCCACCCACACCACCACCCACACCACCACCCACACCAACACCCACCCACACCACCACCCACACACACACACACCCACACCACCACCCACACACCACCACCCACACACCACCACCCACCCACCACCACCCACACACACCAACACCCAACCACACCACCCACACCACCACCCCACCCACACCACCACCCACCCACACACACCACCACCCACACACACCACCACCCACACACACCAACACCCAACCACCCCCACACACCAACACCCACCCACACACACCACACACACACACCAACACCCACCCCACCACCCACACATACCAACACCCGCCCACCCACACCACACACACACACCACCACCCACCCAAACCAACACCCACCCACACACACCAACACCCACCCCACCACCCACACATACCAACACCCGCCCACCCACACCACACACACACACCGCCCACCCACACCACCACCCACCCAAACCAACACCCACCCACACACACCAACACCCACCCACACACACCAACACCCACCCACACACACCAACACCCACCCACACACCAACACCCACACACACCCACCCACACACCACCACCCACACCACCCACATACACCAACACCCGCCCACACACACCACACACACACACCAACACCCACACCCACCCCCACCCACACCCACCCCCACCAACACCAACACCCACCCACACACACCCACACACACCCACCCCCACCCACACCAACACCCACCCACACACCAACACCCACCCACACACACCCACACCACCACCCACACACACCACCCACATACACCAACACCCACACCACCACCCACACACTCCAACACCCACACCAACCAACACCCAGACCAACACCCACACCACCACCCACACAAACACCACCACCCACACACACCAACACCCACACCAACACCCACACAACCACCCACACCACCGCCCACACCAACGCCCACCCACACCAACACACCACCACTCACACCAACACCACCACACACACCACCACCCACCCACACCACCACCCCACCCACACCAACACCCACACCACCACCCACACAAACCAACGCCCACACCAACGCCTGCCCACACCAACACACCACCACCCACACCACCACCCCACCCACACCAACACCCACCCACACACACACCCACACACACACACACCCACACCACCACCACCCACACACACCAACACCCACCCACACACAGCCCAACACGCACCCACACACACCACCACCCACACCAACACCCACACCACCGCCCACCCACACCAGCACCCACACACACCAACACCCACACACACCAACAACACACACACACACACACCCACACCACCACCCACACACCACCACCCACCCACCCACACCACACACAACCACCCACCCACACACACCACCACCCACCCAAACCAACACCCACCCACACACACCACCACCCGCCCACCCACACCACACACAACCACCCACCCACACACACCACACACACCAACACCCACCCACACACACCAACACCCACCCACACACCAACACCCACCCACACCAACACCCACCCACACACACCCACACCACACACACACACACCACCACCCACCCAAACCAACACCCACCCACACACACCCACCACCCGCCCACCCACACCACACACAACCACCCACCCACACACACCACACACACCAACACCCACCCACATACACCAACACCCACACCACCACCCACACACACCAACACCCACCCCACCACCCACACACACCAACACCCGCCCACTCCACCACCCACACCACCACCCACCCACACACACCAACACCCACACCACCACCCACCCACACACACCACCACCCACACCACCACCCACACAAACACCACCACCCACACACACCAACACCCACACCACCACCCACCCACACACACCACCACCCACACCACCACCCACACAAACACCACCACCCACACACACCAACACCCACCCCACCACCCACACACACCAACACCCGCCCACTCCACCACCCACACCACCACCCACCCACACACACCACCACCCACACCACCACCCACACAAACACCACCACCTACCCACACCAACACCCACACAACCACCCACACCAACACCCACACAACCACCCACACCAACACCCACCCACACACACCACCACCCACCCACACACACCAACACCGACACCAACACACATCCCACCACCCGCCCACACCAACACCCACACCACCACCCCACCCACACCAACAACCACACACACCACCACCCACACCAACACACCACACACACCACCACCCACACCACCGCCCACCCACACACACCACACACAACCACCCACCCACACACACCACACACACACACCAACACCCACCCCACCACCCACACATACCAACACCCGCCCACCTACACCACACACAACCACCCACCCACACACACCACACACACACACCACCACCCACCCACACCAACACCCACACCACTACCCCACCCACACCACTACCCCACCCACACCACCACCCATCCACACCAACACCCACACACACCACCACCCACACCAACACACCACACACACCACCGCCCACACCAACGCCCACCCACACCAACACCCACCCACACCACCACCCCACCCACACCAACACACCACACACACCACCGCCCACACCAACGCCCACCCACACCAACACCCACCCACACCACCACCCCACCCACACCAACACCCACACCAACACCCACCCACACCAACACCCACCCACACCAACACCCACACACACACACCCACACCAACACCCACCCACACCAACACCCACCCACACCCACACCCACACACACACACACCCACACCACCACCCCACCCACACCACCACCCACCCACACCACCACCCACCCACACACACCCACCCACACCACCACCCACACACACACACCCACACCACCACCCACACCCCACCACCCACCCACACACCACCACCCACACACACCACCGCCCACCCACACCAACACCCACACACACACACACACACCCACACCACCACCCACACACCACCACCCACCCACCACCACCCACCCACACCCACACCACCACCCACACACCACCACCCAACCACCCCACCCACACCACCACCCACACACACACCACCACCCACACATACCAACACCCGCCCACCCACACCACACACAACCACCCACCCACACACACCAACACCCACCCACACACACCAACACCCACCCACACACACCAACACCCACCCACACACCCCAACACCCACACCACCCACATACACCAACACCCGCCCACACACACACCAACACATACCAACACTAACACCCACACCCACACCCATCCCCACCCACACCAACACCAACACCAACACCCACCCACACACCAACACCCACCCACACACCAACACCCACCCACACACCAACACCCACCCCCACCAACACCCACCCACACACCCCACACCCACCCACCCCCACCCACCCCCACCCACACCAACACCCACATACACCAACACCCACACCCACCCACACACCCACACCCACCCACACCCCACCCACCCCCACCCACACCACCACCCACACCAACACCCACACCAACCAACACCCAGACCAACACCCTCACAGACCCACACCCACCCACCCCCACCCACACCACCACCCACACCAACACCCACACCACCACCCACACCACCACCCACACCACCACCCCCCCACACCACCACCCCACCCACACCAACACCCACACCACCACCCACACCACCACCCACACCACCACCCCCCCACACCAACACCCACCCACACCACCACCCCACCCACACCAACACCCACCCACACCACCACCCCCACAAACCAACGCCCACACCAACGCCCGCCTACACCAACACACCCACACACACCACCACTCACACCAACACACCACACCACCGCCCACCCACACCACCGCCCACCCACACCACCCACCCACACACCACCACCCACCCACACACCACCACCCACCCACACACCACCACCCACACATACCAACACCCGCCCACCCACCCACACACACCACCCACCCACACCACCCACCCACACCACCACCCACACCACCACCCCACCCACACCACCACCCACACACACCCACCCACACCACCACACACCCACACACCACCACCCACCCACACACCACCACCCACACATACCAACACCCGCCCACCCACACCACACACAACCACCCACCCACACACACCACCACCCACACATACCAACACCCACCCCCACCCCCACCCACACCAACACCCACCCCCACCCCCACCAACACCCACACCCACCCACACAACACCCACCCCACCCACCCACACAACACCCACCCCCACCCACACACACAACACCCACCCACACAACACAACACCCACCCACACACACCACAACACCCACCCACACAACACCCACCCTCACCCACACAACACCCACCCTCACCCACACAACACCCACCCTCACCCACACACACACCCACACCACCACCCACCCACACCACCCACCCACCCCAACACCCACCCACACACCAACACCACCACCCACCCACCCCAACACCCACCCCCACCCACACCACCCACCCACACCACCCACACACACCACCCACACACACCACCACCCACCCACACACCCCAACACCCCGCCCACCCACACACACACACCACCCACACATGCCAACACCAACACCAACACCCACCCCCACCAACACCCACCCCCACCCACACCAACACCCACCCCCCACCAACACCCACCCCCACCCACACACACAACACCCACCCACCCACACAACACCAACACCCACCCACACAACACCAACACCAACACCCACCCACACAACACCAACACCCACCCACACAACACACACCCCCACCCACACACACACCCACACCACCCACACACACAACCACCCAGCCACACACCCCAACACCCACACCCACCCACCCACACACCAACACCCACACACACACACCACCACCCACCCACACAAACACACACACCACAACCCACCCATACAAACACACACACCACACACACCAACACCCACACAGACCAACACCCACACCACCACCCACCCACACCCACACCAACGCCCACCCACACCAACGCCCACCCACACCACACACACCACCACCCACCCACACACCACACACACCACCACCCACACCACCACCCACACACACACCACACTCACCACCACCCACCCACACACCACACACACCACCACCCACACAGACCAAGACCCACCCACACCCGCCCACCCACACACCACCCACACCACCACCCACCGAAACACACCAACCACCCTGCCCACCCACCCTACCCACCCACACACTACCCACCCACCCCCACCAACACGCACCCCCACCCCCACCAACACGCACCCCACCCCCACCAACACCCACCCCAACACCAACACCCACCCACACACCACACCCACCCACACACCAACACCCCACCCACACACACACACCCACCCACCCACACACCAATACCCGCCCACACACACCAACACCCACAACACCACCCCACCCACACCACCACCCACACCACCACCCACCCACACCACCACCCACACCAACACCCACCCACACACACCACCCATACACACCAACACCCACCCACCCACACCACCCACCCACACACACCACCCATACACACCAACACCCACCCACACACACCACCCATACACACCAACACCCACCCACACACACCACCCATACACACCAACACCCACCCACACACACCTACCCACCCACACACCACCCACCCACACGCCAGCACCCACCCCCACCCACCCAAACCAACACCCACCCACACACCAACACCCACACACACCCACCCACACCACCCACATACACCAACACCCGCCCACACCACACACACACACCAACACATACCAACACCAACACCCACCCCCACCAACACCAACACCCACCCACACACCAACACCCACACACACACACCAACCCCCACCCACACACACACACCAACCCCCACCCACACACACACACCACCACCCACACACAAACACCCACACCAACACCCACACCAACCAACACCCAGACCAACACCCTCACAGACCAACACCCACCCCACCACCCACACACCAACACCCGCCCACTCCACCACCCACACCACCACCCACAGCACCCCCCACCCACACCCACACCACCACCCACACCACCACCCACACCAACACACATCCCACCACCCACCCACACCAACACACACACCACCACCCACCCACACCACCACCCACACCACCACCCACACACACCAACACCCGCCCACACCACCACCCGCCCACACCAACACACCACACACCACCACCCACACAAACCAACACCCACACAGACCAACACCCACACCACCACCCACACACACCAACACCCGCCCACACCACCACCCACACCACCACCCACCCACACACACCACCACCCACACACACACCACCCACACACACACACCACCCACCCACACACAACCACCCACACACGCACCACCCCCACACTCACCACACGCAGCACCCCCACCCACACCACCACCCACCCACACACACCACCACCCACACACACACACACCACCACCCACACACACACACCACCACCCACACACACACCACCACCCACACACACCAACACACCACCACCCACCCACACACACCACCCACACACACACCACCCACCCAACACACACCACCACCCACACACACACACCACCACCCACACACACACACCACCACCCACACACACACACCACCACCCACACACACCAACACACCACCACCCACCCACACACCACCACCCACCCACCACACACCACCACCCACCCAACACACACCACCACCCACCCACCCACACACCACACACCACCACCCACCCACACACACCACCACCCATCCACACCAACACCCACCCACACCACCCACACAGACCAACACCCACCAACACCCAAACACACCAACCACACACACACCACCCACACTACCCACACACCCACAACAACCACACACATACCAACACCCACACCAAACACCCACACACACCAACACCCACCCACACCACACACACACCACCACCCACACCACCACCCACCCACACCACACACACACCACCACCCACCCACACCACACACGCACCACCACCCACACCCCAACCCACACACACCACCCACCCCACGCACCACCCCCACACTCACCACACGCAGCACCCCCACCCACACACACCACCACCCACCCACACCACCACCCACACCACACACTCACCACCACCCACCCACACCACACACACACCACCACCCACCCACACACCACACACACACCACCACCCACACCACCACACCACCACCCACACACCACCACCCACACACACACACCACCACCCACACACACACCACCACCCACACACCACCACCCACACCACCACACCACCACCCACACACCACCACCCACACACACACACCACCACCCACACACACACCACCACCCACACACCACCACCCACACACCACCACCCACACACACACACCACCACCCACACACACACACCACCACCCACACCACCCACGCGACACTCACCACACGCACCCCACCCACCCACACAACACACACCACCACCCACACAACACACACCACCACCCACCCACACAACACACACCACCACCCACACACACAACACACACCACCACCCACACAACACACACCACCACCCACCCACACAACACACACCACCACCCCCCACCCACACAACACACACCACCACCCACCCAACACACACCACCACCCACCCAACACACACCACCCCCCACCCACACAACACACACCACCACCCACACAACACACACCACCACCCACACAACACACACCACCACCCACCCAACACACACCACCACCCACCCAACACACACCACCACCCACCCACACAACACACACCACCACTCACCCACACACACCACCCCCCCACCCACACACACCACCCCCCACCCACACACACCACCACCCACACACACCAACACACCACCACCCACCCACACACCACCCACCCACACACCCACACACACCAACACACACACCACCACCCACCCACACCACACACCACCACCCACCCACACACCACACACCACCACCCACACCACCACCCACACCACCACCCACACACCACCACCACCCACACACACACCACCACCCACACACCAACACACCACCACCCACCCACACACCACCCACCCACACACCCACACACACCAACACACACACCACCACCCACCCACACCACACACCACCACCCACCCACACACCACACACCACCACCCACACCACCACCCACACCACCACCCACACACACACCACCCACACACACCACCCACCCACACACCACCTACCCACACAACACACACCACCACCCACCCACACAACACACAGCACCCACACACCACCCACCCACCCACACACACCACCCACCCACACACACCACCCACACACCCACACCACCCACCCACACACACACACCACCCACCCACACACACCACCCACCCACACACCACCTACCCACACAACACACACCACCACCCACCCACACAACACACAGCACCCACACACCACCCACCCACCCACACACACCACCCACCCACACACACCACCCACACACCCACACCACCCACCCACACACACACACCACCCACCCACACACCACCCACCCACCCACACACACCACCCACCCACACACCACCCACCCACACACACCACCACCCACACACACACCAACACACCACCACCCACCCACACACCCACACACACCACCCACCCACACACCACCACCCACCACCACCCACCCACACAACACACACCACCCCCCCACCCACACAACACACACCACCCCCCACCCACACAACACACACCACCCCCCACCCACACAACACACACCACCCCCCACCCACACAACACACACCACCACCCACACACACACACACACCACCCCCCACCCACACAACACACACCACCCCCCACCCACACAACACACACCACCACCCACCCACACACACACCACCCCCCACCCACACAACACACACCACCCACACACACACACACACACCACCCCCCACCCACACAACACACACCACCACCCACCCACACAACACACACCACCACCCACCCACACACCACACACCACCACACACCCACACACACCACCACCCACACCATCACCCACACACACACCACCACCCACACACACCAACACACCACCACCCACCCACACACCACCCACCCACACACCCACACACACCAACACACACACCACCACCCACCCACACCACACACCACCACCCACCCCACACACACCACCAACCACCCACACACCACCAACCACCCACACACCACCAACCACCCACACACACACCACCACCCACACACACCAACACACCACCACCCACACCACACACACACCACCACCCACACCACCCACCCCACACTCACCACACGCACCACCCCCACACTCACCACACGCAGCACCCCGACCCACACACACCAACACCCACCCACACACCACCACCCACACACCACCACCCACCCACACCACACACACACCACCACCCACACCACACACACACCACCACCCACCCACACCACACACACACACCAACACACCACACACACACACCACCAACCACCCACACCAACACACCACCACACACACCACCACCCACCCACACACACACCACCACCCACCCACACCACACACCACCACCCACCCACACCACACACACACCACCACCCACCCACACACACCACCACCCACCCACACACACCACCCACCCACACCACCACGCACCCACACACAACCACCCACACACGCACCACCCCCACACTCACCACACGCAGCACCCCCACCCACACCACCACCACCCACCCACACCACACACCACCACCACCCACACACCACCACCCACACACAACCACCCACCCCACACACACACCACCCACCCCACACACACACCACCCACCCACCCACACACCACCACCCACCCCACACACACACCACCCACCCACACACCACCACCCACCCCACACACACACCACACACCCCACCACCCACACACACCACACACACCACCACCCACACCACCACCCACACACACACCACACACCCCACCACCCACACACACACCACCACCCACCCCACACACACACCACACACCCCACCACCCACACACACACCCACACACCACCACCCACCCCACACACACACCACACACCCCACCACCCACACACACACCACACACACCACCACACACCCACACAACACACACCACCACCCACCCACACACACACACACACCACCCCCCACCCACACAACACACACCACCACCCACCCACACAACACACACCACCACCCACCCACACACACACACACACCACCCCCCACCCACACACCACACACCACCACCCACACACACCACCACCCACACCCACCACCACCCACACCCACCACCACCCACACCATCACCCACACACACACCACCACCCACACACACCAACACACCACCACCCACCCACACACACACCACCCACCCACACACACACCACCCACCCACACACACCACCACCCACCCACACACCACCCACCCACACACCCACACACACCAACACACCACCACCCACCCACACCACACACCACCACCCACCCCACACACACCACCAACCACCCACACACCACCAACCACCCACACACCACCAACCACCCACACACACCAACACACCACCACCCACACCACACACACACCACCACCCACCCACACACACCACTACCCACACCACCCACCCCACACTCACCACACGCAGCACCCCGACCCACACACACCAACACCCACCCACACACACACCACCACCCACCCACACACCACCACCCACACACCACCACCCACCCACACCACACACACACCACCACCCACACCATCACCCACACACACACCACCACCCACACACACCAACACACCACCACCCACCCACACACACACCACCCACCCACACACACACCACCCACCCACACACACCACCACCCACCCACACACACCACCACCCACACACCACCCACCCACACACCCACACACACCAACACACACCACCACCCACCCACACCACACACCACCACCCACCCCACACACACCACCAACCACCCACACACCACCAACCACCCACACACCACCAACCACCCACACACCACCAACCACCCACACACACACCACCATCCACACACACCAACACACCACCACCCACACCACACACACACCACCACCCACCCACACACACCACTACCCACACCACCCACCCCACACTCACCACACGCAGCACCCCGACCCACACACACCAACACCCACCCACACACACACCACCACCCACCCACACACCACCACCCACACACCACCACCCACCCACACCACACACACACCACCACCCACCCACACCACACACCACCACCCACCCACACCACACACACACCACCACCCACCCACACCACACACACACACCAACACACCACACACACACACCACCAACCACCCACACCAACACACCACCACACACACCACCACCCACCCACACACACACCACCACCCACCCACACCACACACCACCACCCACACCACACACCACCACCCACCCACACCACACACCACCACCCACCCACACCACACACCACCACCCACCCACACCACACACCACCACCCACCCACACCAACACACCACCACACACACCACCACCCACCCACACACACACCACCACCCACCCACACCACACACCACCACCCACACCACACACCACCACCCACACCACACACCACCACCCACCCACACCACACACCACCACCCACCCACACCACACACACCACCCACCCACACCACACACACACCACCACCCACCCACACACACCACCACCCACCCACACACACCACCCACCCACCCCACCACGCACCCACACACAACCACCCACACACGCACCACCCCCACACTCACCACACGCAGCACCCCCACCCACACCACCACCACCCACCCACACCACACACCACCACCACCCACACACCACCACCCACACACAACCACCCACCCCACACACACACCACCCACCCCACACACACACCACCCACCCCACACACACACCACCCACCCACCCACACACCACCACCCACCCCACACACACACCACCACCCACCCCACACACACACCACACACCCCACCACCCACACACACCACACACCCCACCACCCACACACACACCACACACCACCACCCACACACACACCACCACCCACCCCACACACACACCACACACCCCACCACCCACCCCCACCCACACACACCAACACCCACACACAACCACCCACACACAACCACCCACGCCACACTCACCACACGCACCACCCCCACCCACACACACCACCACCCACCCACGCGCACACCACCACCCACCCACGCGCACACCACCACCCACACACACCACCACCCACCCACACCACCACCCACCCCACACACAACACACACACCATCTACCCACCCACACCCACCCCACACACACCATCTACCCACCCACACAACTACCCACACACCACCCACACCACCACCCACCGAAACACACCAACCACCCACACCACCACCCACACACACACCACCACCCACCCACTACACCACCCACCCACACACAACACCACCCACACACACCAACACCCACCCACCCACACCGCCCACACCAACACCCACCAACCCACAGCAACACCCACACCACCCACACCACCACCCACCGAAACACACCACCCACACCACCACCACCCACACACCCACACCACCTCCCACACCCACACCACCCACCCACACTACGCACACCACCACACACCACACGCAGCACCCCGACCCACACACACCAACACCCACCCACACAACCACACAACCACACACACACCACCACCCACACACCACCCACACACGCACCACCCCCACACTCACCACACGCAGCACCCCCACCCAAACACACCAACACCCACCCACACCACCACCCTCACACCACCACCCACCCACACCACGCACACACCACCACCCACCCACACCACACACACACCACCACCACCACCACACAAAACCACCCACCCACACCACCACCCACCCCACACCCACACCACCCACCCACACTCACCACACGCACCACCCCCACCCACACACACCACCACCCACCCACACCACACACACACCACCCACACACACACCCAACCACCCACACCACCCACCCAAATACCCCCCCACACACACCAACACCCACCCACACCCACCCCCACACACGCACACAATCACACCCCCGCCACGCCCACAATCACACACCCCACCCACACACGCCCACAATCACACACCCCCCCACACACACCCACAATCACACCCCTCCCACACACGCCCACAATCACACACCCCCCCACACACACCCACAATCACACCCCTCCCACACACGCCCACAATCACACACCCCTCCCACACACGCCCACAATCACACACCCCTCCCACACACGCACACAATCACACCCCCACACACGCCCACAATCACACCCCTCCCACACACGCCCACAATCACACACCCCTCCCACACACGCCCACAATCACACCCCTCCCACACACGCCCACAATCACACACCCCTCCCACACACGCACACAATCACACCCCCACACACGCCCACAATCACACCCCTCCCACACACGCCCACAATCACACACCCCTCCCACACACGCCCACAATCACACCCCTCCCACACACGCCCACAATCACACACCCCTCCCACACACGCCCACAATCACACACCCCTCCCACACACGCCCACAATCACACACCCCTCCCACACACGCCCACAATCACACACCCCTCCCACACACGCCCACAATCACACACCCCCCCCACACACGCCCACAATCACACACCCCTCCCACACACGCACACAATCACACACCCCCCCCACACACCCACACAATCACACACCCCTCCCACACACGCACACAATCACACACCCCCCCCACACACGCACACAATCACACACCCCTCCCACACACGCACACAATCACACACCCCTCCCACACACGCACACAATCACACACCCCCCCCACACACCCACACAATCACACACCCCTCCCACACACGCACACAATCACACACCCCTCCCACACACGCACACAATCACACACCCCCCCCACACACGCACACAATCACACACCCCCCCACACACGCACACAATCACACACCCCCCCACACACGCACACGATCACACACCCCCCCACACACGCACACAATCACACACCCCCCCCACACACGCACACAATCACACACCCCTCCCACACACGCACACAATCACACACCCCCCCCACACACGCACACAATCACACACCCCTCCCACACACGCACACAATCACACACCCCCCCCACACACGCCCACAATCACACACCCCCCCCACACACGCCCACAATCACACGCCCACAATCACACACCCCCCACACACCCCCCCCACACACGCCCACAATCACACCCCTCCCCCCACACACGCCCACAATCACACCCCTCCCCCCACACACGCCCACAATCACACACCCCTCCCACACACGCCCACAATCACACGCCCACAATCACACACCCCTCCCACACACGCCCACAATCACACACCCCTCCCACACACGCCCACAATCACACACCCCCCCCACACACGCCCACAATCACACTGCCCCCCCCACACACGCACACAATCACACGCCCACAATCACACACCCCTCCCACACACGCCCACAATCACACACCCCTCCCACACACGCCCACAATCACACACCCCTCCCACACACGCCCACAATCACACACCCCCCCCACACACGCCCACAATCACACTGCCCCCCCCACACACGCACACAATCACACGCCCACAATCACACACCCCTCCCACACACGCCCACAATCACACACCCCTCCCACACACGCCCACAATCACACACCCCCCCACACACGCACACAATCACACCCCTCCCCCCACACACGCCCACAATCACACACACCCCCACACACGCCCACAATCACACCCCCCCCGCCACGCCCACAATCACACACCCCCCCCCCACACACGCCCACAATCACACCCCTCCCCCCACACACGCCCACAATCACACCCCTCCCCCCACACACGCCCACAATCACACCCCCCCACACACGCCCACAATCACACACACACCCCACACACGCACACAATCACACACCCCCCCCACACACAATCACACCCCCCACACACAATCACACCCCCCACAATCACACCCCCCACACACACATTCACACCCCCCACACACACATTCACACCCCCCACACACACAATTACACCCCCCACACACACACACACAATTCCACCCCCTCCCACACACACACACAATCACACCCCCTCCCCCCCCCACACACACAATCACACCCCTCCCCCCCCACACACAATCACACCCCTCCCCCCCCACACACACAATCACACCCCTCCCCCCCCCACACACAATCACACCCCTCCCCCCCCACACACACAATCACACCCCTCCCCCCCCCACACACAATCACACCCCTCCCCCCCCCACACACACAATCACACCCCTCCCCCCCCCACACACACAATCACACCCCTCCCCCCCCACACACACAATCACACCCCTCCCCCCCCACACACAATCACACCCCTCCCACCCCCCACACACACAATCACACCCCTCCCACCCCCCACACACAATCACACCCCTCCCCCCCACACACACAATCACACCCCTCCCCCCCCACACACACAATCACACCCCTCCCCCCCCACACACACAGTCACACCCCTCCCCCCCCACACACAGTCACACCCCTCCCCCCCCACACACAATCACACCCCTCCCCCCCACACACACAATCACACCCCTCCCCCCCACACACACAATCACACCCCTCCCCCCCACACACACACAATCACACCCTCCCCCCAAAAACACACAATCACACCCCTCCCCCCCACACACACAATCACACACACCCACACACACGCACACAATCACACACCCCCCACACAATCACACCCCCCCCACACACACGCACACACACACCCCCCCACACACGCACACACACCCCCCCACACACTCACACACACCCCCACACACACTCACACACACCCCCACACACACTCACACACACCCCCACACACACGCACACAAACACACACACCCCCCCACAGACACACACAATCACACACACCCCCCCACACACGCACACACACCCCCCCCACACACGCACACACACCCCCCCCACACACGCACACACACCCCCCCCACACACTCACACAATCACACACAGCCCCACACACACGCACACACCCCCCCACACACTCACACAATCACACACACCCCCACACACACGCACACACACCCCCCCCACACACGCACACACACCCCCCCCACACACGCACACACACCCCCCCCCACACACGCACACACACCCCCCCCACACACGCACACACACCCCCCCCACACACGCACACACACCCCCCCACACACTCACACAATCACACACAGCCCCACACACAATCGCACACACACCCCCACACAAACGCACACAATCACACACACCCCCACACACAATCACACCCTCCCCACACACGCACACAATCACACCCCCCCCCACACACGTACACAATCACATCCTCCCCACACACGCACACAATCACACCCCCCCACACACACACACAATCACACCCCCACCACACACACGCACACAATCACACACACCCCCACACACACGCACACACACCCCCCCACACACGCACACACACCCCCCCACACACGCGCACACACCCCCCCACACACGCACACAATCACACACACCCCCACACACACGCACACAATCACACACACCCCCCCACACACGCACCCCCCCACACACGCACACACACCCCCCCACACACGCACACAATCACACCCCACCCACACACACGCACACAATCACACACACCCCCACACACACGCACACACACCCCCCCCACACACGCACACAATCACACACACCCCCACAATCACACCCTCCCCACACACGCACACAATCACACCCTCCCCCCACACGCACACAATCACACCCCCCCCCACACGCACACAATCACACCCCCCCCACACACACGCACACACACACCCCCCCACACACGCACACACACCCCCCCACACACTCACACACACCCCCACACACACGCACACACACCCCCACACACACGCACACAAACACACACACCCCCACACACGCACACACACCCCCCCACAGACTCACACAATCACACACACCCCCCCACACACGCACACACACCCCCCCACACACTCACACAATCACACACAGCCCCACACACACGCACACACCCCCCCACCCACACACACGCACACAATCACACACACCCCCACACACACGCACACAATCACACACACCCCCACACACACGCACACACACACCCCCACACACGCACACACACCCCCCCACACACGCACACAATCACACACACCCCCACAATCACACCCTCCCCACACACGCACACAATCACACCCCCCCCCACACGCACACAATCACACCCTCCCCACACACGCACACAATCACACCCCCCCACACACCCCCACAATCACACCCTCCCCACACACGCACACAATCACACCCCCCCCCACACGCACACAATCACACCCTCCCCACACACGCACACAATCACACCCCCCCCACACACGCACACAATCACACCCCCCCCACACACACACACACAATCACACCCCCCCCACACACACAATCACACCCTCCCCACACACGCACACAATCACACCCCCCCACACACACAATCACACCCTCCCCACACACGCACACAATCACACCCCTCCCCCCCCACACACACAATCACACCCCTCCCCCGCCACACACACAATCACACCCACCCCCCACACACGCACACAATCACACACACCCCCACACACACACAATCACACCCCTCCTCCACACACACACAATCACACCCCTCCTCCACACACACACAATCACACCCCCCACACACACAATCACACCCCTCCCCCCCACACACACACAATCACACCCCTCCCCCCCCACACACACACACAATCACACCCTCCCCCCCCCACACACACAATCACACACCCCCACACACGCACACAATCACACCCACCCCCCCACACGCACACAATCACACCCCCCCCACACACGCACACAATCACACACACCCCCACACACACGCACACACCCCCCCCCACACACACACACACCCACCCCACACACTCACACACACCCCCCCACACACGCACACACACCCCCCCACACACGCACACACACCCCCCCACACACGCACACAATCACACACACCCCCACACACACACACCCCCACACACACGCACACAATCACACACACACCCCACACACGCACACACACCCCACACACACACAATCACACCCCCCCCCACACACGCACACAACACACCCCCCCACACCACACACACCACACCCCCACACCCCCCCCCACACACACACAATCACCCTCCCCCCACACACACAATCACACCCTCCCCCCCACACACACAATCACACACACCCCCCCACACACACAATCACACCCACCCCACACACACAATCACACCCACCCCCCACACGCACACAATCACACCACCCCCCACACACACACAATCACACCCCCCCCACACACGCACACAATCACACACACCCCCACACACCACCCCACACCCCCCACACACGCACACACCCCCCCCACACACGCACACACCCCCCCCACACACGCACACAATCACACACACCCCCCCACACACGCACACACACCCCCCCACACACGCACACAATCACACACACACCCCCACACACGCACACACACACCCACACACACGCACACACACCCCCACACACACGCACACAATCACACACACCCCCCCACACACGCACACACACCCCCACACACACGCACACACACCCCCACACACACGCACACAATCACACACACCCCCCCACACACGCACACAATCACACACACCCCCCCACACACGCACACACACCCCCACACACACAATCACACCCCCCACACACACGCACACAATCACACCCACCCCCCACACGCACACAATCACACCCACCCCCCACACGCACACAATCACACCCACCCCCCACACACGCACACAATCACACCCCCCCCACACACACGCACACAATCACACACACCCCCACACACACGCACACACCCCCCCCCCACACACGCACACACACCCTCCCCACACACACACACAATCACACTCCTCCCCCCCACACACACAATCACACCCTCCCCCCCCACACTCACAATCACACACCCCCACACACACACACAATCACACCCTCCCCCCCCACACACACAATCACACCCACCCCCCACACGCACACAATCACACCCACCCCCCACACACGCACACAATCACACCCACCCCCCACACGCACACAATCACACCCACCCCCCACACGCACACAATCACACCCCCCCCACACACACGCACACAATCACACACACCCCCACACACACGCACACACCCCCCCCCACACACCCCCCCCACACACACGCACACAATCACACACACCCCACACACCCCCCCCACACACGCACACACCCCCCCCCCACACACGCACACAATCACACACACCCCCCCACACACACGCACACAATCACACACACCCCCACACACCCCCCCACACACGCACACACCCCCCCCCACACACGCACACACCCCCCCCACACACGCACACAATCACACACACCCCCCCACACACGCACACACGCACACACACCCCCCCACACACGCACACACACCCCCCCACACACGCACACAATCACACACACCCCCACACACACACACCCCCACACACACGCACACAATCACACACACCCCCACACACACAATCACACCCCCCCACACACACAATCACACCCCCCCCACACACAATCACACCCCCCCACACACACACAATCAAACCCCTCCCCCCCACACACACAATCACACCCTCCCCCCCCACACACACAATCACACACACCCCCACACACACAATCACACCCACCCCCACACACACAATCACACCCACCCCCCACACGCACACAATCACACCCACCCCCCACACACGCACACAATCACACACCCCCCCACACACACGCACACAATCACACACACCCCCACACACACGCACACACCCCTCCCACACACACACAATCACACCTCCCCGACACACGCACACAATCACACCTCCCCGACACACGCACACACACACACACCCCCACCCCCCACACGCACACACACCCCCCACACGCACACAATCACAACCCCCACAGTCACACCCCCCCCACACACACACACAATCACACCCCTCCCACACACACACAATCACACCCCTCCCACACACACACACAATCACACCTCCCCGACACACGCACACAATCACACCTCCCCGACACACGCACACACACACACCCCCCCCCACACGCACACAATCACAACCCCCCACACACGCACACAATCACACCCACCCCCCACACGCACACAATCACACCCACCCCCCACACGCACACAATCACACCCACCCCCCACACGCACACAATCACACCCCCCCCACACACACGCACACAATCACACACACCCCCACACACACGCACACACCCCCCCCACACACGCACACACCCCCCCCCACACATACGCACACAATCACACACACCCCCACACACCCCCCCCCACACACGCACACACCCCCCCCCACACACGCACACAATCACACACACACCCCCACACACACGCACACAATCACACACACCCCCACACACCCCACACACGCACACACACCCCCCCACACACGCACACACCCCCCCCCACACACGCACACACCCCCCCCACACACGCACACAATCACACACACCCCCCCACACACGCACACAATCACACACACCCCCCCACACACGCACACACACCCCCCCACACACGCACACACACCCCCCCACACACGCACACAATCACACACACCCCCACACACACACACCCCCACACACACGCACACAATCACACACACACCCCCACACACGCACACACACCCCCACACACACAATCACACCCCC
>NW_027310750.1:0-7500 GCF_047496795.1 Chiloscyllium punctatum | reverse complement strand
ACCCCCCCCACGCACACAATCATACCCCCCAACACACGCACACAATCACCCCCCCACACACGCACACAATCACCCCCCCACACACAATCACACCCCCCCCCACACACGCACACAATCACACCCCCCCGACACACACACAATCACACCCCCCCCCCACACACACACAATCACACCCCCCCCACACACAATCACACCCCCCCTACACGCACACAATCACACACCCCCACACACGCACACAAATACACCCCCCCCACACACGCACACAATCACACCCCCCCCACACACGCACACAATCACACCCCCCCCACACACACACACAATCACACCCTCCCCACACACACACAATCACACTCCCCCCCACACACACACAATCACACTCCCCCCCCACACGCACACAATCACACACCGCCACACACGCACACAATCACCCCCCCCCCACACACGCACACAATCACCCCCCCCCACACACGCACACAATCATACCCCCCCCCACACACGCACACAATCACACCCTCCACACACACACACAATCACAC
The DNA here is from genome assembly GCF_047496795.1 of Chiloscyllium punctatum. NCBI lineage: Eukaryota > Metazoa > Chordata > Chondrichthyes > Orectolobiformes > Hemiscylliidae > Chiloscyllium > Chiloscyllium punctatum. The sequence continues at coordinate 6,964 of NW_027310750.1, read as the reverse complement.
ACCCCCCACACAAAATCACACCCCCCCACACGCACACAATCACACACCCCCACACACGCACACAATCACACCCCCCCGACACACGCACACAATCAATCACACCCCCCCCCACACACGCAGACAATCACACCGCCCCCAAACACGCACACAATCATATCCCCCCACACACGCACACAATCACACCCCCCCCACACACGCACACAATCACACTCCCCCCACACAGAATCACACCCCCCCCACACGCACACAATCACACCGCCCCCAAACACACACAATCACACTCCCCCCACACAGAATCACACCCCCCCCACACACACACAATCACACTCCCCCCACACAGAATCACACCCCCCCCACACACACACAATCACACCCCCCCCACACACACACAATCACACCCCCCCCACACACACACAATCACACCCCCCCCACACACACACAATCACACCCCCCCCCACACACGCACACAATCATACCCCCCCCACACACACACAATCACACTCCCCCCACACAGAATCACACCCCCCCCACACACACACAATCACACTCCCCCCACACAGAATCACACCCCCCCCACACACACACAATCACACTCCCCCCACACAGAATCACACCCCCCCCCACACGCACACAATCACACTCCCCCCACACAGAATCACACCCCCCCCACACACACACAATCACACTCCCCCCACACAGAATCACACCCCCCCCACACGCACACAATCACACCGCCCCCAAACACGCACACAATCACACACCCCCCACACACGCACACAATCATACCCCCCCACACACGCACACAATCACACCCCCCCCACACACACACAATCACACCCCCCCCACACGCACACAATCACACACCCCCACACACGCACACAATCACACCCCCCCCACACACGCACACAATCACACCCCCCCCACACACGCACACAATCATACCCCCCCCACACACGCACACAATCATACCCCCCCCCACACACGCACACAATCACACCCCCCCCACACACACACAATCACACACCCCCCACACACAATCACACCCCCCCCACACACAATCACACTCCCCCCACACAGAATCACACCCCCCCACACGCACACAATCACACACCCGCACACACGCACACAATCACACCCCCCCCACACACACACAATCACACTCCCCCCACACAGAATCACACCCCCCCCCACACACACACACAATCACACCCCCCCCACACACACACAATCACACTCCCCCCACACAGAATCACACCCCCCCCACACGCACACAATCACACCGCCCCCCACACGCACACAATCACACACCCCCACACACCGCACACAATCACCCCCCCCCCCCCCCCCCCCCCCCCCCCCCCCCCCCCCCCCCCCCCCCCCCCCCCCCCCCCCACCCCCCCCCCCCCCCCCCCCCCCCCCCCCCCCCCCCCCCCCCCCCCCCCCCCCCCCCCCCCCCCCCCCCCCCCCCCCCCCCCCCCCCCCCCCCCCCCCCCCCCCCCCCCCCCACACGCACACAATCATACCCCCCCCCACACACGCACACAATCACACCCCCCCCACACACACACAATCACACCCCCCCCACACACAATCACACCCCCCCCACACACAATCACACTCCCCCCACACGCACACAATCACACCCCCCCCACACGCACACAATCACACACCCGCACACACGCACACAATCACACACCCCCCACACACGCACACAATCACACCCCCCCCACACACGCACACAATCACACACCCAATCACACCCCCCCCACACACAATCACACTCCCCCCACACAGAATCACACCCCCGCACACACGCACACAATCACACACCCCCCACACACGCACACAATCACACCCCCCCCCACACACGCACACAATCACACCCCCCCCACACACACACAATCACACCCCCCCCACACACACACAATCACACCCCCCCACACACAATCACATCCCCCCCACACGCACACAATCACACACCCCCACACAATCACACCCCCCCCACACACGCACACAATCACACCCCCCCCACACACGCACACAATCACACCCCCCCCACACACGCACACAATCAATCACACCCCCCCCACACACGCACACAATCACACCCCCCCCACACACGCACACAATCACACCCTGCCCCACATGCACACAATCACACCCCCCCCCACACACAATCACACCCCCCACACACACGCAATCACACCCCCCCCGACACGCACACAATCACACACCCCTACACACGCACACAATCACACCCCCCCCACACACGCACACAATCATACCCCCCCCACACACGCACACAATCATACCCCCCCCACACACGCACACAATCACACCCTACCCACACACGCAATCACACCCCCCCCACACACGCACACAATCACAGCCCCCCCACACACAATCACACCCCCCCCCACACGCACACAATCACACCCCCCCCACACACGCACACAATCACACCCCCCCCACACACGCACACAATCACACCCCCCCCACACACACACACAATCACACCCCCCCCACACACAATCAAACCCCCCCCCACACGCACACAATCACACCCCCCCCACACACGCACACAATCACACCCCCCCCACACACGCACACAATCACACCCCCCCCACACACGCACACAATCAATCACACCCCCCCCACACACGCACACAATCACACCCCCCCCACACACGCACACAATCACACCCTGCCCCACATGCACACAATCACACCCCCCCCCCACACACAATCACACCCCCCACACACACGCAATCACACCCCCCCGACACGCACACAATCACACACCCCTACACACGCACACAATCACACCCCCCCCACACACGCACACAATCATACCCCCCCCACACACGCACACAATCATACCCCCCCCACACACGCACACAATCACACCCTACCCACACACGCAATCACACCCCCCCCACACACGCACACAATCACAGCCCCCCCACACACAATCACACCCCCCCCCACACGCACACAATCACACCCCCCCCACACACGCACACAATCACACCCCCCCCACACACACACACAATCACACCCCCCCCACACACAATCAAACCCCCCCCCACACGCACACAATCACACCCCCCCCACACACGCACACAATCACACCCCCCCCACACACGCACACAATCACACCTCCCCGACACACGCACACAATCAATCACACCCCCCCCACACACGCACACAATCAATCACACCCCCCCCCCACCCGCCCCATCCCCCCCCCCCCCCCACCCCCCCCCCCCCCCCCCCCCCCACCCCCCCCCACACCCCAATCACACCCCCCCCCCACACCCCCACCCCCCCCCCCACCCCCCCCCGCCCCCCCACCCCCCCCCCCCCCACGCACCCAATCCCACCCCCCCCCCCCCACGCCACCCCCCCCCCCCCCCCCCCCCCCCCCCCCACACCCACCCCCCCCCCCCCCCCCCCCCCCCCCCCCCCCCCCCACCCCCCCACACCCCCCCCCCCCCCCCCCCCACACGCCCCCCCCACCCCCCCCACACCCCCCCCCCCCCCCCCCCCCCCCCCCCACGCCCCACATCCCACCCCCCCCACACGCACCCACCCCCCCCCCCCCACGCCCCCCACCCCCCCCCACCCCCCCCCCCCCCCCCCCCCCCCACCCCCCCCCCACCACCCCCCCACCCCCCCCCCCCCTCACACCCCCCCCCACCCGCCCACACTCCCCCCCCCCCCCCACCCGCCCACCCCCCCCACCCCCCCCCCCCCCCCCCCCCCCCCCCCCCCACCCCCCCCCCCACCCCCCCCCACCTCCCCCCCCCCCCCCCCCCACCACGCCCACACTCCCACCCCCCACCCACGCCCCCACTCACCCCCCCCCCCCCCCCCTCACCCCCCCCCCCCCCACCCCCCCCCCCCACCCCCCCCCACCACCCCCCCACCCCACACACCCCCCCCCCCCCCACGCACCCCAATCACCCCCCCCCCCCCCCCCCCCACCCCCCCCCCCCCCCCCCCCCCCCCCCCCACGCCCCACCCACCCCCCCACCCCCCCCCCCACCCCCCCCCCCCCCCCCACACACCCCCCCCCCCACGCACCCATCACACCCCCCCCCCACACACGCCCCCCCACACCCTCCCCCCCCCCCCCCCCACACCCCCCCCCCCCCCCCCCAACCCCCCCCCCCCACACACGCACCACAATCACACCCCCCCACACACGCACACAATCACACCCCCCCCACACACAATCACACCCCCCCCACACACAATCACACCCCCCCCACACACACCAATCACACCCCCCCCGACACGCACACAATCACACACCCCCTACACACGCACACAATCACACCCCCCCACACACGCACACAATCATACCCCCCCCACACACGCACACAATCATACCCCCCCCACACACGCACACAATCACACCCACCCACACACCAACACACCCCCCCACACACGCACACAATCACACCCCCCCACACACAATCACACCCCCCCCACACCACACAATCACACCCCCCCCACACACGCACACACAATCACACCCCCCCCACACACGCACACAATCACACCCCCCCACACACGCACACAATCAATCACACCCCCCCCACACACGCACACACAATCACACCCCCCCCACACACGCACACAATCACACCCCCCCCACACACGCACACAATCACACCCCCCCCCACACACAATCACACCCCCCCCACACACAATCACACCCCCCCCACACGCACACAATCACACCCCCCCCCACACGCACACAATCACACCCCCCCCACACACGCACACAATCACACCCCCCCCACACACGCACACAATCACACCTCCCCGACACACGCACACAATCAATCACACCCCCCCACACACGCACACATCATCACACCCCCCCCACACACGCACACATCACACCCCCCCACACACGCACACAATCACACCCCCCCCACACACAATCACACCCCCCCCACACACAATCACACCCCCCCACACACAATCACACCCCCCACACACACACAATCACACCCCCCCCACACGCACACAATCACACACCCCCACACACGCACACAATCACACCCCCCCCACACACGCACACAATCATACCCCCCCCCACACACGCACACAATCACACCCCCCCCACACACGCACACAATCACACCCCCCCCACCACACGCACACAATCACACCCCACCACACACACACAATCACACCCCCCCCACACACAATCACACCCCCCCCACACACGCACACAATCACACCCCCCCCACACACGCACCACAATCACACCCCCCCCCACACACGCACACAATCACACCACCCCCACACACGCACACACACACCCCCCCCACCACACAATCACACCCCCCCCCACGACACAATCACACCCCCCCCCACACACAATCACACCCCCCCCCACACGCACACAATCACACCCCCCCCACACACCACACAATCACACCCCCCCACACACCACACAATCACACCTCCCCACACACGCACACACAATCACACCCCCCCCCACACACGCACACAATCAATCACACCCCCCCCCACACACGCACACAATCACACCCCCCCCACACACGCACACAATCACACCCCCCCCCACACACAATCACACCCCCCCCACACACAATCACACCCCCCCCACACACACAATCACACCCCCCCCGACACGCACACAATCACACACCCCTACACACGCACACAATCACACCCCCCCACACACGCACACAATCACACCCCCCCCACACACGCACACAATCACACCCCCCCCCACACACGCACACAATCACACCCCCCCCACACACGCACACAATCACACCCCCCCCCACCACACGCAGCACAATCACACCCCCACCACACACACACAATCACACCCCCCCCACACACAATCACACCCCCCCACACACGCACACAATCACACCCCCCCCACACACGCACGCACAATCACACCCCCCCCACACACGCACACACAATCACACCCCCCCCACACACGCACACAATCACACCACCCCCACACACGCACACAATCACACACCCCCCCACACACGCACACAATCACACCCCCCCGCACACAATCACACCCCCCCCACACCACACACACACACCGCCCCCAAACACGCACACAATCACACCCCCCCCCACACAGCACACAATCACACACCCCCCACACACGCACACAATCACACCCCTCCCACACACGCACACAATCACACCTCCCCGACACACGCACACACACACACCCCTCCCACACACACAAACACACCCCCCCCACACGCACACAATCACACCACCCCCCACACAGTCACACCCCGTCACACCCCCCCCACACACAATCACACCCCTCCCACACACACACAATCACACCCCCCACACACAATCACACCCCTCCCCACACACACACAATCACACCCCCACCACACACACACAATCACACCCCCCCCACACACAATCACACCCCCCCCCACACACGCACACAATCACACCCCCCCCACACACGCACGCACAATCACACCCCCCCACACACGCACACAATCACACCACCCCCACACACGCACACAATCACACACCCCCCCACACACGCACACAATCACACCCCCCCCACACAATCACACCCCCCCCACACGCACACAATCACACCGCCCCCAAACACGCACACAATCACACACCCCCCACACACGCACACAATCACACCCCTCCCACACACGCACACAATCACACCTCCCCGACACACGCACACACACACACCCCCCCCACACACACAAACACACCCCCCCCACACGCACACAATCACACCACCCCCACACAGTCACACCCCGTCACACCCCCCCCACACACAATCACACCCCTCCCACACACACACAATCACAGCCCCCCCACACACAATCACACCCCTCCCAACACACACACAATCACACCCCCCCCACACACACACACACACCCCCCCCACACGCAATCACAA
>NW_027310749.1:26094-48994 GCF_047496795.1 Chiloscyllium punctatum | reverse complement strand
TCCAGCCCCCTACACCCTCTCCCTATCTCTGTCAGTCCCATTAGCCCTTATTACAGCACCCACTCCCTCAGCACCGACCCTCCCTCAGCACCGACCCTCCCTCAGCACCGACCCTCCCTCAGCACCGACCCTCCCTCAGCACTGACCCTCCCTCAGCACTGACCCTCCCACAGCACCCACTCCCACAGCACTGACCCTCCCACAGCACCCACTCCCTCAGCACTGTCCCTCCCACAGCACTGACCCTCCCTCAGCACCCACTCCCTCAGCACCGACCCTCCCTCAGCACTGACCCTCCCTCAGCACCGACCCTCCCTCAGCACCGACCCTCCCACAGCACCCACTCCGACAGCACTGACCCTCCCACAGCACCCACTCCCTCAGCACTGTCCCTCCCACAGCACTGACCCTCCCACAGCACCCACTCCCTCAGCCTGACCCTCCCTCAGCACTGACCCTCCCTCAGCACCCACTCCCTCAGCACTGACCCTCCCTCAGCACTGTCCCTCCCTCAGCACCACTCCCTCAGCACCCACTCCCTCAGCACCCACTCCCTCAGCACTGACCCTCCCTCAGCACCCACTCCCTCAGCACTGACCCTCCCTCAGCACCCGCTCCCTCAGCACTGACCCTCCCACAGCGCCCGCTCCCTCAGCACTGACCATCCCTCAGCACTGACCCTCCCTCAGCACTGACCCTCCCACAGCGCCCGCTCCCTCAGCACTGACCCTCCCTCAGCACTGACCCTCCCACAGCGCCCGCTCCCTCAGCACTGACCCTCCCACAGCACCCACTCCCTCAGCACTGACCCTCCCACAGCACCCACTCCCTCAGCACTGACCCTCCCTCAGCACTGACCCTCCCACAGCGCAGCGCTTCGAGAGGGAGAGTGTGTACGAGAATACGTTGCGGTGGGAGTGAGTGCCTGACTTGCGTCCTGTCTCCCTGCGGAGACCCTGGGGTTTGCCATATCGCAATGGTCGCAGTGGAAGTGGGGTCGGTGTCAACAGCAGGAAGAAACTGGCCGGTGGATTTGCCCAGCGGCAGATTCTGACCCTTCCCCTCCTCAGCGCACGCGCCTGGGGTGTCCTCGCCAGGCTCCGAGGGGTGTCCGATTTCAGCCATTCAGCTTGCCAGGGGCCGGGGAGAGCTCACAGGCGAGGGAGGTGTGAGGGGGTGTGGGGAGTGTGTCATAGTTTCCAAACGAGTCGAGTAAGTTAACTCAGTCTGCAGCACATCCTGTTTGGGTGTGCCCAGCACTGTGACCAGGCCACACCGAACGTTTCCAAGTCAGGAAAATATACAAGGAGGGAGCCAGAGCATTCTCCCAGACCCGGAATGCAAGCTCGGTGGGGGGGGGGGGGCTCTATGTCTCTGTCCCCTCTATCTCCCTGCAGCTTTCAACGCCCACACTCGACACTGCACTGATTATCGGGAGGGGGAAAGGTGCTGAGGGAGTGGGTGCTGAGGGAGGGTCAGTGCTGAGGGAGTGGGCGCTGTGGGATGGTCAGTGCTGTGGGAGGGACAGTGCTGAGGGAGTGGGTGCTGAGGGAGGGTCAGTGCTGAGGGAGGGTCAGTGCTGAGGGAGGGTCAGTGCTGAGGGAGTGGGCGCTGTGGGATGGACAGTGCTGTGGGAGGGACAGTGCTGTGGGAGGGACAGTGCTGAGGGAGTGGGTGCTGAGGGAGTGGGGCGCTGTAGGAGGGTCAGTGCTGAGGGAGTGGGGGCTGTGGGAGGGTCAGTGCTGAGGGAGCGGGTGCTGTGGGAGGGTCAGTGCTGAGGGAGTGGGTGCTGTGGGAGGGTCAGTGCTGTGGGAGGGTCAGTGCTGAGGGAGGGTCAGTGCTGAGGGAGGGTCAGTGCTGAGGGAGTGGGTGCTGTGGGAGGGTCAGTGCTGAGGGAGTGGGTGCTCAGGGAGGGTCAGTGCTGAGGGAGTGGGTGCTGTGGGAGGGTCAGTGCTGAGGGACGGTCAGTGCTGAGGGAGTGGGTGCTGTGGGAGGGTCAGTGCTGAGGGAGCGGGCGCTGTGGGAGGGTCAGTGCTGAGGGAGCGGGCGCTGTGGGAGGGTCAGTGCTGAGGGAGTGGGCGCTGAGGGAGGGTCAGTCCTGAGGGAGGGTCAGTGCTGAGGGAGTGGGTGCTGTGGGAGGGTCAGTGCTGTGGGAGGGTCAGTGCTGTGGGAGGGTCAGTGCTGAGGGAGTGGGTGCTGAGGGAGGGTCAGTGCTGAGGGAGGGTCAGTGCTGAGGGAGTGGGGGCTGTGGGAGGGTCAGTGCTGAGGGAGCGGGTGCTGTGGGAGGGTCAGTGCTGAGGGAGTGGGTGCTGTGGGAGGGTCAGTGCTGTGGGAGGGTCAGTGCTGAGGGAGGGTCAGTGCTGAGGGAGTGGGTGCTGAGGGAGTGGGCGCTGTAGGAGGGTCAGTGCTGAGGGAGTGGGGGCTGTGGGAGGGTCAGTGCTGAGGGAGCGGGTGCTGTGGGAGGGTCAGTGCTGAGGGAGTGGGTGCTGTGGGAGGGTCAGTGCTGTGGGAGGGTCAGTGCTGAGGGAGGGTCAGTGCTGAGGGAGTGGGTGCTGTGGGAGGGTCAGTGCTGAGGGAGTGGGTGCTCAGGGAGGGTCAGTGCTGAGGGAGTGGGTGCTGTGGGAGGGTCAGTGCTGAGGGACGGTCAGTGCTGAGGGAGTGGGTGCTGTGGGAGGGTCAGTGCTGAGGAGCGGGCGCTGTGGGAGGGTCAGTGCTGAGGAGCGGGCGCTGTGGGAGGGTCAGTGCTGAGGGAGTGGGCGCTGAGGGAGGGTCAGTCCTGAGGGAGGGTCAGTGCTGAGGGAGTGGGTGCTGTGGGAGGGTCAGTGCTGTGGGAGGGTCAGTGCTGTGGGAGGGTCAGTGCTGAGGGAGTGGGTGCTGTGGGAGGGTCAGTGCTGAGGGAGGGTCAGTGCTGTGGGAGGGTCAGTGCTGAGGGAGTGGGTGCTGTGGGAGGGTCAGTGCTGAGGCAGTGGGTGCTGTCGGAGGGTCACTGCTGAGGGAGTGGGTGCTGTGGGAGGGTCAGTGCTGAGGGAGTGGGTGCTGTGGGAGGGTCACTGCTGAGGGAGTGGGTGCTGTGGGAGGGTCAGTGCTGAGGGAGCGGGCGCTGTGGAGGGTCAGTGCTGAGGGAGGGTCAGTGCTGAGGGAGCGGGCGCTGTGGGAGGGTCAGCGCTTTGGGAAGGTTAGCGGCAAGTCACGGTCTTGCTGAATGATGGTGTTTCAGAGATGTGTGCCAGTCTAGGGAGTGGGCGATGGGCCCGGTTTGAAAATAAAAGTGAAATGGGGTGGATGTGTTCCTGTTTGAATGCACAATCCCCCTGTCTGTGCTCCGTTTCCACTCAACCTACCAGCAAGACTTGGCAGAACTCTGAACAGCAAATGTGAAAGTTGCAGCTGGTCTGTTCATTGGAATTGTGTTGGCTGTGCTCCCGAGTCCAGCTGTAATTAGAAACAGGTCCTGTGTTTGTGTGTGTGTGTGTTTATATGAGGTCGTGTATGTCTGTGTGTATGTCTGCGTGTGTATGAGGTTGTGTGTGTGTGTGTGTCCGTGTGCGTGAGTGTGTTTGTGTGTCTGTGTATCTGTGCATGTGTGTGTCTGTAAGTGTCAGTATGTCTGTGTGTGTATGAGGTCGTGGTATGTCTGTGTGTTTTGTGTGGCCGTGTGTGTGTGTTTGAGGTCGTGTTTGTGTGTGTGCCTGTGTGCATGCGTGTCTGTCTGCGTGTGTGTATCTGTATGTGTGAGTGTGTGTGTCTGTGTGTGTATTAGTTCATGTGTGTCTGTGTGTGTGTGTCTGTCCGAGTGTATGAGGTCGTCTAAGTCTGTGTGTCTGTGTCAAGGTGTGTGCGTATGTGTGTCTGTGTGTATGAGGTTGTGTATGTATGTGTCTGTATGTCGGTGTATGAATGTGTGTATGTGTCTGTGTGTTTGTATGTGTGTCTGAGTCTGTAGGTTTCTGTCTGTAAGTGTGTGTCTGTGTCTATAGGTATATGCCTGTGTGTGTGTCTGTAGGTGTATGTCTGTGTCTTGTGTGTGTATGTCGGTGTGTGTGTGTGTGTGTTTGTGTGTGAGTGTGTGTATTAGTTCCTGTATGTCTGTGTGTATGAGGTCGTGTAAGTCTGTGTGTCTGCGTGTGTGTGTCTGTCTAGGTGTATGTCTGTGTGTGCGCGTGTATGTGTCTATGTGTGTCTGTAAGTGTATGTCTATGTCTGTGTGCATGTGTGTGTCTGTGTGTATGAGGTCGTGTATGTCTGTGTATCTGTGTGTGTGCGTATGTCTGTGTGTATGTGTCTGTATGTAGGTGTATGTGTGTATGTGTCTGTTTGTGTGTCTGTGTCTATAGGTGTCTGTGTGTGTGCGCCTGTGTGTGGTGTGCGAGTGTGTGTGTCTGTGTGTGTGTCCTGAGGAGGAATTAACCAACACAGTGTGACAGAAGAGTTTGCGAAATCTCCAACACCACTTTGTTTTCCTTAGTGCTGGCAGCTGGGGACTAGACTGGGTTGGGATGTCTGATCGGCGTGGCCGGGTTGGAGCGAAGGGTCTGTTTCCCTGCTGTACATCTCTGTGACTCTGTTGCTTCTTTCACCATTTGTCTGATTGTGTTCAGGAGTGTTGAATGGGGGGAGCTGTTCTTGTCTGACCCTGCTCTACTCCGTTGCCTTGATCGTCATCCTTTTGAGCACATACTCTCTCTGTCTCTTTGGCAAAGGCCAAGTCTCTGAGGACAGCACAGAGTCAGAACATCAACTTTCTGTGGAGCGTTTGATTGACACCAGTGTTTTCTTTCTCTCTCTCTCTCCATGGTGTGTGTGTGTGTGTCTCTCTCTCTCTCTCTCTCTCTCTCTCTCTGATGTGTGTCTGTGTGTTTTTTTTGGCCCAGTTCAGTTTATTGTCAATGGTAACCCCCTCCCAGGATGTTGATATTGGGGGGAAGGGGGATTCAGTGATGGTAACACCATTGAACGTCAAGGGGGCGATGGTTAGATTCTCTCTCTCTCTCGTTGAGACAGTAACCCCCAGGATGTTGATAGTGGGGGGAAGGGGGATTCAGTGACGGTAACACCATTGAACATCAAGGGGGCGATGGTTAGATTCTCTCTCTCTCTCTCATTGGAGACGGTAACCCCCAGGATGTTGATAGTGGGGGGGAAGGGGGATTCAGTGACGGTAACACCATTGAACGTCAAGGGGGCGATGGTTAGATTCTCTCTCTCTCTCATTGGAGACGGTAACCCCCAGGATGTTGATATTGGGGGGGGAAGGGGGATTCAGTGACGGTAACACCATTGAACATCAAGGGGCGATGGTTAGATTCTCTCTCTCTCTCGTTGGAGACGGTAACCCCAGGATGTTGATATTGGGGGGAAGGGGGGATTCAGTGACGGTAACACCATTGAACGTCAAGGGGGCAATGGTTAGATTCTCTCTCTCTCGTTGGAGACGGTAACCCCCAGGATGTTGATAGTGGAGGGGGGAGGGGGATTCAGTGACGGTAACACCATTGAACGTCAAGGGGAGGGGGGTGGGGGGCAAAGGTTAGATTCTCTCTCCTGTTAGATACGGTCATTGCCAGCTTCTGTACGATGCCAGTGTCCTGGGTATTGTCCACGCCTTGAACGCACAGTTCGGCTTAACGAGGGAACCCTGTCAGGGGTGTGTTCTGCCCCCGAGGGAAAGTCTGTCTGTTCAGCCTGCAGTTCTCCTTGTCTTACCCCCCACCCCCCACCCCCAACCAACTCCGGGATGCTGCTCCCTCTCCCTCTCCCTCCTCCTGTACGCTGTGACCCCCCCACCACCTCTCTCTCCACCTTCCCCATCCCCCCCCCCCCCCTCATCTTCCCAGGGGGAGGAGGGGGGAGGGGAGGGGGCAGACCAATCCTGACAGACGGCTGTTACTCCCTGGTCCGGCTAAATCTCTTCGGTCTTCAGCTGCGGAGTGGAAGGGGTGGTTAATGGCCTGGCCCGTGACTCGGAAATCCGCCGTGAGGTCTTAAATCTCTGACACAGAGCACTGACTCAGCTCAGATCAAATCCACTTCCCTTTTGATTTAATCCCACTCCTGACGGTGCTCGCTGAATTCCTTTCGAATGTGGTGTGACGACGTCATTTCAAAACTTAATTTGCTTCCCTTTGCTGACACCCCGTGTCCCCTCGCGCTCTCTCTCTCTCTCTCTCTCTCTCTCTCTCTCTCTCTCTCTCTCTCTCTCGCTCGCTCGCTCGCTCGCTCGCTCTCTCTCGCTCTCTCTCGCTCTCGCTCTCGCTCTCGCTCTCTCCCTCTCTCTCTCTCCCTCTCTGTCTCGCTCTCTCTCTCTCTCTCTCTCTCTCTCTCTGTCTCGCTCTCTCTCTCTCTCTCTCTCTCTCTCGCTCTCTCTCTCTCTCTCTCTCTCTCTCGCTCTCTCTCTCTCTCCCTCTCTGTCTCGCTCTCTCTCTCTCTCTCTCTCCTGTCTCTCTCTCTCTCTCTCTCTCTCTCTCTCTCTCCCTCTCTGTCTCTCTCTCTCTCTCTCTCTCTCTCTCTCTCTCTCTCTCCACATCACCCTCCTGACCACCCCCCTCTCTGCGTCTCTCTGTGTCTCTCTGTCTCTGTCTCTCTCTGTCTTTCCCTGCCACTTTCTGTCTTTCTGTCAATCTCTTTTCTCTCTCACTCTCTCTCTCTCTCTCTCTCTCTCTCTCTCTCTCTCTCTCTCTCTCTCTGCGTCTGTCTCTCTCTCCATCTCTCTTTCTCTCTCTCTCCCCCGTCTCTTGTCTCTCTCTCTCTGTCTCTCTCGCTCTCTCTCTCTCTCTGCGTCTCTGTCTCTGTCTCTGTTTCTCTCAGTGTATCTCTCTCTCTGTCTGTCTGTCTCTGTCTCTCTGTATGTCTCTGTCAGTCTGTCTCTCTCTCCATCTCTCTTTCTCTCTCTCTCCCCCGTCTCTTGTCTCTCTCTCTCTGTCTCTCTCGCTCTCTCTCTCTCTCTGCGTCTCTGTCTCTGTCTCTGTTTCTCTCAGTGTATCTCTCTCTCTGTCTGTCTGTCTCTGTCTCTCTGTATGTCTCTGTCAGTCTGTCTCTCTCTCCATCTCTCTTTCTCTCTCTCTCCCCCGTCTCTTGTCTCTCTCTCTCTGTCTCTCTCGCTCTCTCTCTCTCTCTGCGTCTCTGTCTCTGTCTCTGTTTCTCTCAGTGTATCTCTCTCTCTGTCTGTCTGTCTCTGTCTCTCTGTATGTCTCTGTCAGTCTGTCTCTTTCTCTCTCTCTCTTTCTCTCTCTCTCTCCCTCTCCCACCCACCCCGTCTCTCTCTCTCTCTGTCTCTTGCATCTCTCTCTGCGTCTCTGTCTTTTCGTCTCTGTCTTTCTTTCTCTCGCTCCATGTCTCTCTGTGTCTGTGTCTGGCTTTGTCTTTCTCGCTCGCGTTCTCTCTCTCTCTCTCTCGCTCTCTCTCGCTCTCTCTCGCTCTCTCTCGCTCTCTCTCTCTCTCTCTCTCTCTCTCTCTCTCTCTCTCTCTCTCTCTCTCTCTCTCTCTCTCTCTCTCTCCCCCTATCTCTCTCCTCTCTCTCGCTCTCGCTCTCTCTCTCTCTCTCTCTTCCCCCTACGTTTGCCTGTCTCTATTTGTTTCTCTTTATGTTTCTCTCTCACTGTCTGTGTGTGTCTCTCAGCTTCTTTCTCTCTCTCTGTCTCCCCCTCACTCTGTGTGTGTGTGTCTCTCTCTCTCTCTCTCTCTCTCTCTCTCTCTGTCTCCCCCTCACTCTCTCTCTCTCTCTCTCTCTCTCTGTCTCCCCCTCACTCTGTGTCTCTCTCTCTCTGTCTCCCCCTCACTCTGTGTCTCTCTCTCTCTCTGTCTCCCTCTCACTCTGTGTCTCCCTCTCTCTCTGTCTCCCTCTCACTCTGTGTCTCTCTCTCTCTGTCTCCCCCTCACTCTGTGTCTCTCTCTCTCTCTGTCTCCCCCTCACTCTGTGTCTCTCTCTCTCTCTGTCTCCCCCTCACTCTGTGTCTCTCTCTCTCTCTGTCTCCCCCCTCACTCTGTGTCTCTCTCTCTCTCTGTCTCCCCCTCACTCTGTGTCTCTCTCTCTCTCTGTCTCCCTCTCACTCTGTGTCTCTCTCTCTCTGTCTCCCCTCACTCTGTGTCTCTCTCTCTCTCTCTGTCTCCCCCTCACTCTGTGTCTCTCTCTCTCTGTCTCCCCCTCACTCTCTCTCTCTCTCTCTCTCTCTCTCTCTCTCTCTCTGTCTCCCCCTCACTCTGTGTCTCTCTCTCTCTGTCTCCCCCTCACTCTGTGTCTCTCTCTCTCTCTGTGTGTCTCAGGGGGCCTGGATGCCACCGTCTGTGCCCAACCTTTACCCCTCAAATCCAGTAATTAACCCCTTCTTCCCCAGGGAGAAGGTGGGGGGGTCACTCATCTTCCCGAAACACTGCAACCCTCTGAACTGTCTCTGATGAAATGATCTCTTGCCTGAACGAAGGGGAAGCGGATCTTCTCACCGTTCTCCTGGTGTGACCACCCCCCGCACCGTGTCCAGTTACAGTCAGCGTCCCCTACTGTTATACTCCAACCTCCCTGCTTCCTGTGAAACAAGGGACAACGTTCAATTGGCCATTCCTGATTACCTGCTGTCCCCTGTGCGCTCGCTGTCCGAGTTCTCTGCATAAGGTCACCCCCCCCCCCCCGAGACCCTTTGTAGTTTTGCGCTGAACGCCAACTGTGTGCCTCTTAATTGAACGATTTTCTGTGACTCGATGCGGAATATTGTTGGGTGGGTTTGTGGGTGTGTACTCACTCACCCTATATCGATCCCTACAGACAGAACTGATGGTTCAAGGGTAGACCACTCTGTAATACTGCGGGGGGAGGGGTGTGTGTCTGTGTGTGTGTGTGTACACGTGTGTACACGTGTGAGTGTGGGTCTGTGTGTGTTTGTTATGTACATGTGTACGTGCGAGTGTGGGTGTGTGTGTGTGGATATATGTGTGAGTGTGGGTCTGTGAGTTGTGTGTATATTGTGTGTGGGTCTCTGCGTGTGTGTGTACGTGCGAGTGTGGGTCTCTGTGTGTGTACGTGTGAGTGTGGGTCTCTGTGTGTGTACGTGTGAGTGTGGGTCTCTGTGTGTGTACGTGCGAGTGTGGGTCTCTGTGTGTGTACGTGTGAGTGTGGGTCTCTGTGTGTGTACGTGTGAGTGTGGGTCTCTGTGTGTGTACGTGCGAGTGTGGGTCTCTGTGTGTGTACGTGTGAGTGTGGGTCTCTGTGTGTGTACATGTGAGTATGGGTCTCTGTGTGTGTACGTGTGAGTGTGGGTCTCTGTGTGTGTACGTGCGAGTGTGGGTGTGTGTGTGTGGATATATGTGTGAGTGTGGGTCTGTGAGTTGTGTGTATATTGTGTGTGGGTCTCTGTGTGTATATGTGCTAGTGTGGGTCTCTGTGTGTGTGTACGTGAGAGTGTGGGTCTCTGTGTGTGTACGTGCGAGTGTGGGTCTCTGTGTGTGTGTACGTGTGAGTGTGGGTCTGTGTGTGTGTGTACGTGTGAGTGTGGGTCTGTGTGTGTGTACGTGTGAGTGTGGGTCTCTGTGTGTGTGTGTACGTGCGAGTGTGGGTCTCTGTGTGTGTGTGTACGTGTGAGTGTGGGTCTGTGTGTGTGTACGTGTGAGTGTGGGTCTCTGTGTGTGTGTGTACGTGTGAGTGTGGGTCTGTGTGTGTGTACGTGTGAGTGTGGGTCTGTGTGTGTACGTGCGAGTGTGGGTCTCTCTGTGTGTGTACGTGTGAGTGTGGGTCTGTGTGTGTGTGTACGTGTGAGTGTGGGTCTCTGTGTGTGTACGTGCGAGTGTGGGTCTGTGTGTGTGTGTACGTGTGAGTGTGGGTCTCTGTGTGTGTATGTGTGAGTGTGGGTCTGTGTGTGTGTACGTGTGAGTGTGGGTCTCTGTGTGTGTACGTGTGAGTGTGGGTCTCTGTGTGTGTACGTGCGAGTGTGGGTCTGTGTGTGTGTGTGTACGTGTGAGTGTGGGTCTGTGTGTGTGTACGTGTGAGTGTGGGTCTGTGTGTGTGTGTACGTGTGAGTGTGGGTCTGTGTGTGTGTACGTGTGAGTGTGGGTCTCTGTGTGTGTGTGTGTACGTGTGAGTGTGGGTCTGTGTGTGTGTGTACGTGTGAGTGTGGGTCTCTGTGTGTGTGTGTACGTGAGAGTGGGTCTCTGTGTGTGTGTGTACGTGTGAGTGTGGGTCTCTGTGTGTGTGCGTGTGTGAGTGTGGGTCTGTGTGTGTACGTGTGAGTGTGGGTCTCTGTGTGTGTGTGTACGTGTGAGTGTGGGTCTCTGTGTGTGTACGTGTGAGTGTGGGTCTGTGTGTGTGTGTACGTGTGAGTGTGGGTCTCTGTGTGTGTGCGTGTGCGAGTGTGGGTCTGTGTGTGTGCGTGTGTGAGTGTGGGTCTCTGTATGTACGTGTGAGTGTGGGTCTCTGTGTGTGTACGTGTGAGTGTGGGTCTCTGTGTGTGTGTGTACGTGTGAGTGTGGGTCTGTGTGTGTGTACGTGCGAGTGTGGGTCTCTGTGTGTGTGTACGTGCGAGTGTGGGTCTCTGTGTGTGTGTGTACGTGCGAGTGTGGGTCTCTGTGTGTGTGTACGTGTGAGTGTGGGTCTGTGTGTGTGTGTACGTGTGAGTGTGGGTCTGTGTGTGTATGTGTGAGTGTGGGTCTGTGTGTGTGTACGTGTGAGTGTGGGTCTCTGTGTGTGTATGTACGTGTGAGTGTGGGTCTCTGTGTGTGTGTACGTGAGAGTGTGGGTCTCTGTGTGTGTGTACGTGAGAGTGTGGGTCTCTGTGTGTGTGTACGTGAGAGTGTGGGTCTCTGTGTGTGTGTACGTGTGAGTGTGGGTCTGTGTGTGTGTATGTGTGAGTGTGGGTCTGTGTGTGTGTGTACGTGTGAGTGTGGGTCTCTGTGTGTGTACGTGTGAGTGTGGGTCTGTGTGTGTGTGTACGTGTGAGTGTGGGTCTGTGTGTGTGTATGTGTGAGTGTGGGTCTGTGTGTGTGTGTATGTGTGAGTGTGGGTCTGTGTGTGTGTGTACGTGTGAGTGTGGGTCTCTGTGTGTGTACGTGTGAGTGTGGGTCTGTGTGTGTGTGTACGTGTGAGTGTGGGTCTGTGTGTGTGTATGTGTGAGTGTGGGTCTGTGTGTGTGTGTATGTGTGAGTGTGGGTCTCTGTGTGTGTACGTGTGAGTGTGGGTCTGTGTGTGTGTACGTGTGAGTGTGGGTCTCTGTGTATGTACGTGTGAGTGTGGGTCTCTGTGTGTGTGTACGTGTGAGTGTGGGTCTCTGTGTGTGTGTGTGTGTACGTGTGAGTGTGGGTCTCTGTGTGTGTACGTGTGAGTGTGGGTCTGTGTGTGTGTACGTGTGAGTGTGGGTCTCTGTGTGTGTGTACGTGTGAGAGTGGGTCTCTGTGTGTGTGTACGTGTGAGAGTGGGTCTCTGTGTGTGTGTGTACGTGTGAGTGTGGGTCTGTGTGTGTGTGTACGTGTGAGTGTGGGTCTCTGTGTGTGTGCGTGTGCGAGTGTGGGTCTGTGTGTGTGCGTGTGTGAGTGTGGGTCTCTGTGTATGTACGTGTGAGTGTGGGTCTCTGTGTGTGTGTACGTGTGAGTGTGGGTCTCTGTGTGTGTGTGTGTACGTGTGAGTGTGGGTCTCTGTGTGTGTACGTGTGAGTGAGGGTCTCTGTGTGTGTACGTGTGAGTGAGGGTCTCTGTGTGTGTACGTGTGAGTGTGGGTCTCTGTGTGTGTACGTGTGAGTGTGGGTC
Source organism: Chiloscyllium punctatum (assembly GCF_047496795.1). Classification (NCBI taxonomy): domain Eukaryota; kingdom Metazoa; phylum Chordata; class Chondrichthyes; order Orectolobiformes; family Hemiscylliidae; genus Chiloscyllium; species Chiloscyllium punctatum. Next base: position 37,273 of record NW_027310749.1, on the reverse strand, counting down.
TGTGTGTGTGTACGTGTGAGTGTGGGTCTGTGTGTGTGTACGTGTGAGTGTGGGTCTCTGTGTGTGTGTGTACGTGTGAGTGTGGGTCTGTGTGTGTGTACGTGTGAGAGTGGGTCTCTGTGTGTGTGTGTACGTGTGAGTGTGGGTCTCTGTGTGTGTGTGTACGTGTGAGTGTGGGTCTCTGTGTGTGTGTGTACGTGTGAGTGTGGGTCTCTGTGTGTGTGTGTACGTGTGAGTGTGGGTCTCTGTGTGTGTGTGTGTGTACGTGTGAGTGTGGGTCTGTGTGTGTGTACGTGTGAGTGTGGGTCTGTGTGTGTGTACGTGTGAGTGTGGGTCTCTGTGTGTGTGTGTACGTGCGAGTGTGGGTCTCTGTGTGTGTGTGTGTACGTGTGAGTGTGGGTCTCTGTGTGTGTGTGTGTGTGTGTACGTGTGAGTGTGGGTCTGTGTGTGTGTACGTGTGAGTGTGGGTCTCTGTGTGTGTGTACGTGTGAGTGTGGGTCTGTGTGTGTGTATGTGTGAGTGTGGGTCTGTGTGTGTGTGTGTACGTGTGAGTGTGGGTCTCTGTGTGTACGTGTGAGTGTGGGTCTGTGTGTGTGTGTACGTGTGAGTGTGGGTCTCTGTGTGTGTGCGTGTGCGAGTGTGGGTCTGTGTGTGTGTATGTGTGAGTGTGGGTCTCTGTGTGTGTGTGTACGTGTGAGTGTGGGTCTGTGTGTGTGTGTACGTGTGAGTGTGGGTCTCTGTGTGTGTGTGTACGTGTGAGTGTGGGTCTCTGTGTGTGTGTGTACGTGTGAGTGTGGGTCTGTGTGTGTGTGTACGTGTGAGTGTGGGTCTGTGTGTGTGTACGTGTGAGTGTGGGTCTCTGTGTGTGTACGTGTGAGTGTGGGTCTGTGTGTGTGTGTACGTGTGAGTGTGGGTCTCTGTGTGTGTGCGTGTGCGAGTGTGGGTCTGTGTGTGTGTATGTGTGAGTGTGGGTCTCTGTGTGTGTGTGTACGTGTGAGTGTGGGTCTGTGTGTGTGTGTGTACGTGTGAGTGTGGGTCTCTGTGTGTGTACGTGTGAGTGTGGGTCTCTGTGTGTGTGTACGTGTGAGTGTGGGTCTGTGTGTGTGTGTACGTGTGAGTGTGGGTCTGTGTGTGTGTACGTGTGAGTGTGGGTCTCTGTGTGTGTGTGTACGTGTGAGTGTGGGTCTGTGTGTGTACGTGTGAGTGTGGGTCTCTGTGTGTGTGTACGTGTGAGTGTGGGTCTGTGTGTGTGTACGTGTGAGTGTGGGTCTCTGTGTGTGTGTACGTGTGAGTGTGGGTCTGTGTGTGTGTGTACGTGTGAGTGTGGGTCTGTGTGTGTGTGTACGTGTGAGTGTGGGTCTCTGTGTGTGTGTACGTGTGAGTGTGGGTCTCTGTGTGTGTACGTGTGAGTGTGGGTCTGTGTGTGTGTACGTGTGAGTGTGGGTCTCTGTGTGTGTGTACGTGTGAGTGTGGGTCTCTGTGTGTGTGCGTGTGCGAGTGTGGGTCTGTGTGTGTGTATGTGTGAGTGTGGGTCTCTGTGTGTACGTGTGAGTGTGGGTCTCTGTGTGTGTGTGTATGTGTGAGTGTGGGTCTCTGTGTGTGTGTACGTGTGAGTGTGGGTCTGTGTGTGTACGTGTGAGTGTGGGTCTGTGTGTGTGTGTACGTGAGAGTGTGGGTCTGTGTGTGTACGTGTGAGTGTGGGTCTCTGTGTGTGTGTGTACGTGTGAGTGTGGGTCTCTGTGTGTGTACGTGTGAGTGTGGGTCTGTGTGTGTGTGTACGTGTGAGTGTGGGTCTCTGTGTGTGTGCGTGTGCGAGTGTGGGTCTGTGTGTGTGCGTGTGTGAGTGTGGGTCTCTGTATGTACGTGTGAGTGTGGGTCTCTGTGTGTGTACGTGTGAGTGTGGGTCTCTGTGTGTGTGTGTACGTGTGAGTGTGGGTCTGTGTGTGTGTACGTGCGAGTGTGGGTCTCTGTGTGTGTGTACGTGCGAGTGTGGGTCTCTGTGTGTGTGTGTACGTGCGAGTGTGGGTCTCTGTGTGTGTGTACGTGTGAGTGTGGGTCTGTGTGTGTGTGTACGTGTGAGTGTGGGTCTGTGTGTGTATGTGTGAGTGTGGGTCTGTGTGTGTGTACGTGTGAGTGTGGGTCTCTGTGTGTGTATGTACGTGTGAGTGTGGGTCTCTGTGTGTGTGTACGTGAGAGTGTGGGTCTCTGTGTGTGTGTACGTGAGAGTGTGGGTCTCTGTGTGTGTGTACGTGAGAGTGTGGGTCTCTGTGTGTGTGTACGTGTGAGTGTGGGTCTGTGTGTGTGTATGTGTGAGTGTGGGTCTGTGTGTGTGTGTACGTGTGAGTGTGGGTCTCTGTGTGTGTACGTGTGAGTGTGGGTCTGTGTGTGTGTGTACGTGTGAGTGTGGGTCTGTGTGTGTGTATGTGTGAGTGTGGGTCTGTGTGTGTGTGTATGTGTGAGTGTGGGTCTGTGTGTGTGTGTACGTGTGAGTGTGGGTCTCTGTGTGTGTACGTGTGAGTGTGGGTCTGTGTGTGTGTGTACGTGTGAGTGTGGGTCTGTGTGTGTGTATGTGTGAGTGTGGGTCTGTGTGTGTGTGTATGTGTGAGTGTGGGTCTCTGTGTGTGTACGTGTGAGTGTGGGTCTGTGTGTGTGTACGTGTGAGTGTGGGTCTCTGTGTGTGTGCGTGTGCGAGTGTGGGTCTGTGTGTGTGCGTGTGTGAGTGTGGGTCTCTGTGTATGTACGTGTGAGTGTGGGTCTCTGTGTGTGTGTACGTGTGAGTGTGGGTCTCTGTGTGTGTGTGTGTGTGTACGTGTGAGTGTGGGTCTCTGTGTGTGTACGTGTGAGTGTGGGTCTGTGTGTGTGTACGTGTGAGTGTGGGTCTCTGTGTGTGTGTACGTGTGAGAGTGGGTCTCTGTGTGTGTGTGTACGTGTGAGTGTGGGTCTGTGTGTGTGTGTACGTGTGAGTGTGGGTCTCTGTGTGTGTGCGTGTGCGAGTGTGGGTCTGTGTGTGTGCGTGTGTGAGTGTGGGTCTCTGTGTATGTACGTGTGAGTGTGGGTCTCTGTGTGTGTGTACGTGTGAGTGTGGGTCTCTGTGTGTGTGTGTGTACGTGTGAGTGTGGGTCTCTGTGTGTGTACGTGTGAGTGAGGGTCTCTGTGTGTGTACGTGTGAGTGAGGGTCTCTGTGTGTGTACGTGTGAGTGTGGGTCTCTGTGTGTGTACGTGTGAGTGTGGGTCTGTGTGTGTACGTGTGAGTGTGGGTCTGTGTGTGTGTACGTGTGAGTGTGGGTCTGTGTGTGTGTACGTGTGAGTGTGGGTCTCTGTGTGTGTGTGTACGTGTGAGTGTGGGTCTGTGTGTGTGTACGTGTGAGAGTGGGTCTCTGTGTGTGTGTGTACGTGTGAGTGTGGGTCTCTGTGTGTGTGTGTACGTGTGAGTGTGGGTCTCTGTGTGTGTGTGTACGTGTGAGTGTGGGTCTCTGTGTGTGTGTGTACGTGTGAGTGTGGGTCTCTGTGTGTGTGTGTACGTGTGAGTGTGGGTCTGTGTGTGTGTACGTGTGAGTGTGGGTCTGTGTGTGTGTACGTGTGAGTGTGGGTCTCTGTGTGTGTGTGTACGTGCGAGTGTGGGTCTCTGTGTGTGTGTGTACGTGTGAGTGTGGGTCTCTGTGTGTGTGTGTGTGTGTACGTGTGAGTGTGGGTCTGTGTGTGTGTACGTGTGAGTGTGGGTCTCTGTGTGTGTGTACGTGTGAGTGTGGGTCTGTGTGTGTGTATGTGTGAGTGTGGGTCTGTGTGTGTGTGTGTACGTGTGAGTGTGGGTCTCTGTGTGTACGTGTGAGTGTGGGTCTCTGTGTGTGTGTGTACGTGTGAGTGTGGGTCTGTGTGTGTGTGTACGTGTGAGTGTGGGTCTGTGTGTGTGTGTACGTGTGAGTGTGGGTCTGTGTGTGTGTACGTGTGAGTGTGGGTCTGTGTGTGTGTGTGTACGTGTGAGTGTGGGTCTCTGTGTGTGTACGTGTGAGTGTGGGTCTCTGTGTGTGTGTACGTGTGAGTGTGGGTCTGTGTGTGTGTGTACGTGTGAGTGTGGGTCTGTGTGTGTGTACGTGTGAGTGTGGGTCTCTGTGTGTGTGTGTACGTGTGAGTGTGGGTCTGTGTGTGTACGTGTGAGTGTGGGTCTCTGTGTGTGTGTACGTGTGAGTGTGGGTCTGTGTGTGTGTACGTGTGAGTGTGGGTCTCTGTGTGTGTGTACGTGTGAGTGTGGGTCTGTGTGTGTGTGTACGTGTGAGTGTGGGTCTGTGTGTGTGTGTACGTGTGAGTGTGGGTCTCTGTGTGTGTGTACGTGTGAGTGTGGGTCTGTGTGTGTGTACGTGTGAGTGTGGGTCTGTGTGTGTGTACGTGTGAGTGTGGGTCTCTGTGTGTGTGTACGTGTGAGTGTGGGTCTCTGTGTGTGTGCGTGTGCGAGTGTGGGTCTGTGTGTGTGTATGTGTGAGTGTGGGTCTCTGTGTGTACGTGTGAGTGTGGGTCTCTGTGTGTGTGTGTATGTGTGAGTGTGGGTCTCTGTGTGTGTGTACGTGTGAGTGTGGGTCTGTGTGTGTACGTGTGAGTGTGGGTCTGTGTGTGTGTGTACGTGAGAGTGTGGGTCTGTGTGTGTACGTGTGAGTGTGGGTCTGTGTGTGTGTGTACGTGTGAGTGTGGGTCTGTGTGTGTGTACGTGTGAGTGTGGGTCTGTGTGTGTATGTGTACGTGCGAGTGTGGGTCTGTGTGTGTGTGTACGTGTGAGTGTGGGTCTGTGTGTGTATGTGTACGTGCGAGTGTGGGTCTGTGTGTGTGTGTACGTGTGAGTGTGGGTCTGTGTGTGTATGTGTATGTGCGAGTGTGGGTCTGTGTGTGTGTGTACGTGTGAGTGTGGGTCTGTGTGTGTATGTGTACGTGTGAGTGTGGGTCTCTGTGTGTGTGTACGTGTGAGTGTGGGTCTGTGTGTGTGTGTATGTGTGAGTGTGGGTCTGTGTGTGTGTACGTGTGAGTGTGGGTCTGTGTGTGTGTGTGTACGTGTGAGTGTGGGTATGTGTGTGTGTGTACGTGTGAGTGTGGGTCTGTGTGTGTGTACGTGAGAGTGTGGGTCTGTGTGTGTGTGTACGTGCGAGTGTGGGTCTCTGTGTGTGTGTGTACGTGTGAGTGTGGGTCTCTGTGTGTGTACGTGCGAGTGTGGGTCTCTGTGTGTGTGTACGTGCGAGTGTGGGTCTCTGTGTGTGTGTACGTGTGAGTGTGGGTCTGTGTGTGTGTGTACGTGCGAGTGTGGGTCTCTGTGTGTGTGTGTGTACGTGTGAGTGTGGGTCTCTGTGTGTGTACGTGCGAGTGTGGGTCTCTGTGTGTGTGTACGTGCGAGTGTGGGTCTCTGTGTGTGTGTACGTGTGAGTGTGGGTCTCTGTGTGTGTGTACGTGCGAGTGTGGGTCTCTGTGTGTGTGTACGTGCGAGTGTGGGTCTGTGTGAGTGTGTGTGTGCATGTGCGAGTGTGGGTCTGTGTGAGTGAGTGTATGCGTGTGCGAGTGTGGGTCTGTGTGAGTGTACGTGCGAGTGTGGGTCTGTATGAGTGAGTGTGTGCGAGTGTGGGTCTGTGTGAGTTGTGTGTGTATATATATGTGCGAGTGTGGGTCTCTGTGTGTGTGTACGCAAGTGTGGGTCTGAGTGAGTGTGTGCGCGCGTGTGAGTGTGGGTCTGTGTGAGTGTCTGTATATATATGTGCGAGTGTGGATCTCTGTGTACGTGTGAGTGTGGGTCTGTGAGTTGTGTGTAATTATGTGCGAGTGTGGGTGTGTGAGTGTGTGTGAGTTCATGTGAGTGTGGGTCTGTGTGACTATGTGTGAATACGTGGAACATTCCAGTGCAGTACAGGCCCTTCGGCCCCTCGATGTTGTGCCAATCTGTGGAACCAATCTGATGCCCATCTAACCCACACTATTCCATTATAATCCACATGCCAATCCAATGACCATTTAGATTCCCTTAACGTTGGTGAGTCTCCTCCTGTTACAGGCCGTGTGTTCCACACCCCCTCCTACTCTCTGAGTAAAGACACTACCTCTGCCATCTGTCCTGTATCTATCAACCTGGGTGGTAACTTTCAGGGATCTGTGTACATGGACACCGAGATCTCTCTGCTCATCTACACGACCAAGAACCTTACCATTAGCCCAGTACTCTGCATTCCTGTTACTCCTTCCAAAGTGAATCACCTCACACTTTTCCACATTAAACTCCATCTGCCACCTCTCGGCCCAGCTCTGCAGCTTATCTATGTCCCTCTGTAACCTACAACATCCTTCGTCCCTATCCACAACTCCACCGACCTTAGCGTCATCCCCAAATTTACTAACCCACCCTTCTACACCCTCATCCAGGTCGTTTATAAAACTGACAAACAGCAGTGGCCCCAAAACAGATCCTTGCGGTACCCCACTAGGAACTGAACTCCAAGAGGAACACTTCCCATCACCAACCACCACCCTCGGTCTTCTTACAGCCAGCCAACCCCTGATCCAAACCCCGAAATCGCCCTCAATCCCAAGCCTCTGTATCTGGTGCAGGAGCCTAACGTGGGGAACCTTATCGAACGCCTTCCTGAAATCCACATATGTCTGAGTGTGGGTCTGTGAGTGTGTATGAGTACATTCGTGTGTGTATGGGCGTGTTTGTGTATCTGCGTGTGTGTGTGTGTGTGTATATCTGTGATCGTGCGTGTGAGAGAGTGTGTTGTGTGTCCATGTATGTGTGAGAGTGTGTTGTGTGTTTGTGTGTGTATGTTGTGTTTGGGTGTCAGAGACAGTGTGTTGTGTGTCTGTGTGTCTGAGACAGTGTGTTGTATGTGTGTGTGTGTATGTGTGAGAGGGAGTCTGTTGTATGTCTGTGTGAGAGTGTGTTTGTGTGTCTGTGTGTGTGTGTATGTGTGTCTGTGTGTGTTGTGTCTGGGAGTGTGTTTCTGTGTGTGAGTGTTGTGTGTGAGTGTTGTGTGTGAGAGTATGTTGTGTGTGTGTGAGAGAGAGTGTTGTGTGTCTGTGTGTGTGTGTGAGAGAGAGTGTCTGTGTCTGTCTGTCTGTGTGTGTGTATGTATGTGTTGTCTGTGGGTGTCTGTGAGAGAGTCTGTTGTGTGTTTGTGTGAGTGTCTGTGTGTATGTGTGTGTGTGTCTGTGTGTGTCTATCTGTCTGTGAGTGTGTCTGTGTGTGTTGTGTGTATGTGTTGTCTGTGTGTGTGAGAGAGAGTGTGCCTGTGTGTTTCTGTGTGTATGTGTTGTCTGTTGTGTGTATGTGTGTGTCTGTGTGTGTTTATCTGTGTGTGTGTGTGTGTGTGTGTGTGAGAGTGTTGTGTGTCTGTGTGTGTTTATCTGTCTGTCTGTGTGTCTGTGTGTGTGTGTGTGAGAGAGAGTGTGCCTGTCTGTGTGTGTGTGTGTGTCTGTGTGTCTGAGCTGCTGTGAACATAGAACATAGAACAATACAGCACAGAACAGGCCCTTCGGCCCACGATGTTGTGCCGAACTTCTATCCTAGATTAAGCACCCATCCATGTACCTATCCAAATGCCGCTTAAAGGTCGCCAATGATTCTGACTCTGCCACTCCATCGGGCAGCGCATTCCATGCCCCCACCACTCTCTGGGTAAAGAACCCACCCCTGACATCTCCCCTATACCTTCCACCCTTCACCTTAAATTTATGTCCCCTTGTAACACTCTGTTGTACCCGGGGAAAAAGTTTCTGACTGTCTACTCTATCTATTCCTCTGATCATCTTATAAACCTCTATCTAGTCACCCCTCATCCTTCGCCGTTCCAACGAGAAAAGGCCGAGAACTCTCAACCTATCCTCGTACGACCTACTCTCCATTCCAGGCAACATCCTGGTAAATCTTCTCTGCACCCTCTCCAAAGCTTCCACATCTTTCCTAAAGTGAGGCGACCAGAACTGCACACAGTACTCCAACTGTGGCCTAACCAAAGTCCTGTACAGCTGCAACATCACCTCACGACTCTTGAATTCAATCCCTCTGCTAATGAACGATAATACTCCATAGGCCTTCTTACAAACTCTATCCACCTGAGTGGCAACCTTCAAAGATCTATGTACATAGACCCCAAGATCCCTCTGTTCCTCCACCTGACCAAGAACCCTACCATTAACCCTGTATTCCGCATTCTTATTTGTTCTTCCAAAATGGACAACCTCACACTTGGCAGGGTTGAACTCCATCTGCCACTCCTCAGCCCAGCTCTACATCATATCTAAGTCCCTCTGCAGCCGACAACAGCCCTCCTCACTATCCACAACTCCACCTATCTTCGTATCATCTGCAAATTTACTGACCCACCCTTCGACTCCCTCATCTAAGTCATTAATAAAAATTACAAACAGCAGAGGACCCAGAACTGATCCCTGCGGAACTCCACTTGTAACTGGACTCCATGCTGAATATTTACCATCTACCACCACTCTCTGCCTTCGACCGGTTAGCCAGTTCTCTATCCAATTGGCCAAATTTCCCTCTATCCCATGCCTCCTGACTTTCCGCATAAGCCTACCATGGGGAACCTTATCAAATGCCTTACTAAAATCCATGTACACTACATCCACTGCTCTACCCTCATCCACATGCTTGGTCACCTCCTCGAAGAATTCAATAAGACTTGTAAGGCAAGACCTACCCTTCACAAATCCGTGCTGGCTGTCCCTAATCAAGCAGTGTCTTTCCAGATACTCGTAAATCCTATCCCTCAGTACCCTTTCCATTACTTTGCCTGCCACAGAAGTAAGACTAACTGGCCTGTAATTCCCGGGGTTATCCCTATTCCCTTTTTTGAACAGGGGCACAACATTCGCCACTCTCCAGTCCCCTGGTACCACCCCAGTTGCCAGTGAAGACGAGAAGATCATTGCCAACGGTACTGCAATTTCCTCTCTTGCTTCCCACATAATCCTAGGATATATCCCGTCAGGCCCGGGGGACTTGTCTATCCTCAAGTTGTTCAAAATGTCCAACACATCTTCCTTCCTAACAGGTATCTCTTCTAGCTTATCAGTCCGTTTCACACTCTCCTCTTCAACAATACGGTCCCTCTCGTTCGTAAATACTGAAGAGAAGTACTTGTTCAAGACCTCTCCTATCTCTTCCGACTCAATACACAGTCTCCCACCACTGTCCTTGATCGGACCTACCGTCGTTCTCGTCATTCTCAGGTTTCTCACATATGCATAGAATGCCTTGGGGTTATCCTTGATCCTATCCGCCAGGGATTTTTCATGCCCTCTCTTAGCTCTCCTAATCCCTTTCTTCAGGTCCCTTCTGGCTATCCTGTATCCCTCCACTGCTCTGTCTGAACCTTGTTTCCTCAACCTTATGTAAGCCTCCTTCTTCCTCTTTACTAGACATTCAACCTCCCTCGTCAACCAAGGCTCCCTCACACGACCATTTCTTTCCTGCCTGATAGGTACATACATATCAAGGACACGTCGTATCTGCTCCTTGAAAAAGTCCCACATTTCCACCACATCCTTCCCTGACAGCCTATGCTCCCAACGTATGCTCCTCAAATCCTGTCTTACAGCATCGTAATTTCCCTTCCCCCAATTGTAAACTCTTCCTTGTTGTGCGCACCTATCTCTCTCCATAACCAAGGTGAAAGTCACAGAATTGTGGTCACCGTCACCAAAATGTTCACCCACTAACAAGCCCACCACTTGTCCCGGTTCGTTACCGAGTACCAAATCCAATATGGCCTCCCCTCTGGTTGGACAATCTACATACTGCGTTAGAAAAGCTTCCTGGACACACTGCACAAACACTGCCCCATCCAATCTACTTGATCTAAAGAGCTTCCAATCAATATTTGGGAAGTTGAAGTCGCCCATGACTACGACCCTGTGGCTTCTGCACCTTTCCAAAATCTGTTTCCCAATCTGTTTCTCCACATCTCTGCTGCTATTGGGGGGCCTATAGTAAACACCCAACAAGATGACTGCACCTTTCCTATTTCTGACTTCAGCCCATACTACCTCCAGAGGCAGATCCCCCTCAAACTTCCTTTCTGCAGCCGTTATACCATTTCTAATTAGCAATCAGTGAAGGTAGGGTGTTTGATCAAGGGTTGTAATGAGAATTATTTCCTTGTTATCTTACAGGTCCACACCAGAAGGCATTTAAGTGTGCAGTGAACGAGTACCTGTGTTTGGGGACCGAGCTGTGTGTACACATGAGTAAACTGTGTGATGGTAAACGAGATTGTCCAGATGGCTACGATGAGGGGCCCCACTGTCGAGGTAGGACCCTGAGGGACCCCCGAGATTGTCGTGACGACCCACATTTCCAGGGTCTTAGGTTCGGGGAGTGGCTGGGGGTGCACTGCTCCACCCGCTCCCTCAGCACTGACCCTCCCTCAGCACCCACTCCCTCAGCACTGACCCTCCCTCAGCACTGACCCTCCCTCAGCACTGACCCTCCCACAGCACTGACCCTCCCACAGCACTGACCCTCCCTCAGCACTGACCCTCCCACAGCACTGACCCTCCCTCAGCACTGACCCTCCCACAGCACTGACCCTCCCTCAGCACTGACCCTCCCTCAGCACTGACCCTCCCTCAGCACTGACCCTCCCACAGCACTGACCCTCCCTCAGCACCCACTCCCTCAGCACTGACCCTCCCACAGCACCTGCTCCCTCAGCACTGACCCTCCCTCAGCACTGACCCTCCCACAGCCACCACTCCCTCAGCACTGACCCTCCCTCAGCACTGACCCTCCCACAGCACCCACTCCCTCAGCACTGACCCTCCCACAGCACCCGCTCCCTCAGCACTGACCCTCCCACAGCACCCACTCCCTCAGCACTGACCCTCCCACAGCGCCCCCTCCCTCAGCACTGACCCTCCCACAGCACCCACTCCCTCAGCACTGACCCTCCCTCAGCACTGACCCTCCCACAGCACCCACTCCCACAGCACTGACCCTCCCTCAGCACTGACCCTCCCACAGGGCCCCCTCCCTCAGCACTGACCCTCCCTCAGCACTGACCCTCCCACAGCGCCCACTCCCTTAGCACTGACCCTCCCGCAGCGCCCACTCCCTTAGCACTGACCCTCCCACAGCGCCCACTCCCTCAGCACTGACCCTCCCACAGCACCCACTCCCTCAGCACTGACCCTCCCA
>NW_027310749.1:0-25994 GCF_047496795.1 Chiloscyllium punctatum | reverse complement strand
CCCTCCCCCTCAGCACTGACCCTCCCTCAGCACTGACCCTCCCTCAGCACTGACCCTCCCACAGCACTGACCCTCCCTCAGCACCCACTCCCTCTCTCGAGTGTGGGCCCAGATCCCTCGAACGTTCCTCGTGGGCTAACCCCTGGCTCCCCATTTCCCCCCCCTCCCCCCTGAACACGCTCCTGAGATACTGGGCCCCAAAAACCACTGTGCGATCGTCCCGACACGGGTCTGACCAGAGCCCGAGGGAACCTCAGGAATAACCCCCCTCCCGCCCACACCCCCGAGGTAACCACCTCCGTTGCCTTCCTGATGGCTGACTGGAGGTTGTCCCGGAGATGAATCGTGGACTGGGACGCTCAAGTCCTCTCTGCGTGTCAGTGCTCTGTCCTCAAACCCTCTTGGCTACACCCCTTCTTCCGATTAATTTGCTCAGGGGAGTCCTTACACATTTCTGGAGCCTCCTGGCTACCAACTCCCCATGGTCGGGACCGTTTCCCCCCCCCTTCACCGATCATTGCAAAGACTCCCAACCCCACCCCACGCCTATCTGCAGTCCCCGGTCTAGCACCAATTAAATAACGCAGCACCTTTCCCCTCTTGCTCACTGGTGCCCACCGGAATGCCATTCCCCCTGCTCAAGGCAAATCAGGGCAGGACTTCTACACTTAATGGGAAGGTCCTGGGGGAGTGTTGCTGAACAGAGAGACCTTGGAGGGCAGGTTCATAGCTCCTTGAAAGTGGAGTCTCAGGTCGATAGGATAGTGTCGGAGGCGTTGGGTACGCTTCCCTTTATTGGTCAGAGTATTGAGTACAGGAGTTGGGGAGGGTCATGTTGGGGCTGGACAGGACATTGGGTTAGGGGGCCCCTGTTGGAATATTGTGCTCAATCCCGGTCTCCCTGCTACAGGAAGGATGTTGGGGAAGGGGTTCGGAAAAGATTGACGAGGATGTTGGAGGGTTTGAGCTACAGGGAGAGGCTGGGACAGGCTGGGGGCTGTTTTCCCCGGAGCGTCGGAGGCTGAGGGGTGACCTTATAGAGGTTTATAACATCACGAGGGGGGGGGTAAATAGACAAGGTCTTTTCCCCCCTGGGGTGGGGGGAGTCCAGAACTAGAGGGGGGGTAGGTTTAAGGTGAGAGGGGGGGAAAGGGGACCCGAGGGGTAACTTTGTCCCCCCAGAGGGTGGTGCGTGTGTGGGAGGAGCTGCCAGAGGAAGTGGTGGGGGCTGGTACAATGACAGCATTTAAAAGGCATCTGGATGGGGGACAGGAACAGGAAGGGTTTAGAGGGAGATGGGGCCGAGTGCTGGGGAACGGGGACCGGATTAGGTTAGGGATATCTGGGTCAGCACGGACGGGACGGGCCGAAGGGTCTGTTTCCGTGCTGTACGTCTCTCCGACTGGACGGGGAGTGGGAGGGAAACGTGGGACGGATATTCCCGTTGACTCGGGGTGGGGGGGGGAGGTGTTGAAGGAGGGGTGGGGGGGTGCCAGAGTCTGGAACCGTTGGGCTGGGGGGAGATCCCAGTCTGAAGGGGACGGGCTGGGGCCGAAACGGGGAGAAACGTCTTCAACTTGGAGGGGGGTGGGGGTGGGGGGTTGGGGCCGGAGGGTGGTTTTGAGAAGGAGATTGATATCGTTGTTGGGTGGGGACCGAGAGGGGTCAGACAGGATTGGGGCTAGACCCAGGGGGAACAGGGGGCTTGGGTCTTCAGAGTCCCATCGCACGGGAAACAGACCCTTCCGCCCATCTCATCCATGCTGGCCCAGATATCCTAATCTGCAGTAGAGGAATTCGTGTGTGTGTCTGTGTCTGTGTGTGTGTGTCTGTGTGAGTGTGTGCGTGTGTGTGTCTGTGTGTGTGTGTCTGTGTGAGTGTGTGTCTGTGTCTCTGTGTCTGTGTGAGTGTGTCTCTGTGTCTGTGTGAGTGTGTGTCTGTGTCTCTGTGTCTGTGTGAGTGTGTCTCTGTGTCTGTGTGAGTGTGTGTCTGTGTCTCTGTGTCTGTGTGAGTGTGTCTCTGTGTCTGTGTGAGTGTGTGTCTGTGTCTCTGTGTCTGTGTGTGTGTCTGTGTGTGTGAGTGTGTGTCTGTGTCTCTGTGTCTGTGTGAGTGTGTATCTGTGTCTGTGTGTGTGTGTGTCTGTGTGTGTGTGAGTGTGTCTGTGTGTGTGTGTATCTGTGTGTGTGTCTGTGTGTTTGTGTCTCTGTCTGTGTGAGTGAGTGTGTCTGTGTGAGTGTGTGTCTGTGTCTGTGTGAGTGTGTCTCTGTGTCTGCGTCTGTGTCTCTGTCTGTGTGTGTGAGTGTGAGTGTGTGTCTGTGTGAGTGTGTGTCTGTGTCTCTGTGTCTGTGTGAGTGTGTCTCTGTGTCTGTGTGCGTGAGTGTGTGTCTGTGTCTCTGTGTCTGTGTGAGTGTGTCTCTGTGTGTCTGTGTGTGTGTGTGTCTGTGTGTGTGCGTGAGAGAGTCCTACAGCAGGTAATCCCAAACTAACCTAGTCCCACACCTTCCCCTTGCCCCCGGCCCCATCTCCCTCCAACCCCTTCCTGTCTGTGTCCTTATCCAAATGCCTTTTAAACGCTGTGACTGTACACACATCCCTCACTTTCTCAGGAAACTCATTCCACACACGGACCACCCTCTGGGTTAAAAAAAAAGTTGCCCCTCGTGTCCCTTTCAAATCTCTCTCTGCAGTCGCATAAAAATATGGTCCCTTCATCTTTAAATCCCCCCACCTCAGGGGATAAGGACATGTACCGTTAACCCTATCCGCGCCGCCCCCCCCCCCCACCTCGTGATTTTGTAAACCTCTATAAGGTCACCCCTCAGCCTCCGACGCTCCTGGGAAAACAGCCCCCAGCCTGTCCAGCCTCTCCCTGTAGCTCAAACCCCCCCCCCCCCATTCCCGGCAACATCCCGGTAAATCCCTGGCGCGCCCCTCTCCGGGTTGATAATCTCCTCCCTGTGACGGGGTGAGCAGGACTGGGACGCAGTGATCCAGACGAGACCTCACCAACGTCCTGTACAACCCCAACGCGACGTCCCCACCTCCCTCCACTCAGAAGGTCTGAGTGACGAAGGCAAGAGTGCTAAACGCCTTCTTAACCCCGACACCCTCCCCCCTAGTCCACCCGCGATGCAAACGTCCGAGAATTATGTCCCTGAGCCCCTAGGTCTCTCTGTTCTGCAGCGCTACCCAGGACCCTACCGTGAACTGTAAAAGTCCAGCCCCTCGTTGGGTTTTCCCCAAATGCAACCCCTCGCGTTTATCCGAGTTAAACTCCATCTGCCGCTCCTCATCTCTCTCTCTGTAACCTGAGATAACCGTCCTCAGGGTCCACTATCCCACTAACCTTGGTGTCATTTGCAAATTTACTGACCCTGCCTCCTGTGTTCACGCCCAAATTGTTTACATAAGCCTGGGGTCAGCCCCGGTCCCTGTGGGACACCGCTGGTTACAGGCTCCACCCTCCCCCACCCCACCCCACCCCACCCTCTCCCACCCTCCGGTATTCCGATTCAGTCTCCAATTCACGAGCTGACCCGGGGTCCTGTGTGAAGAGGGATTAGTGTGAGTGTGAGTGCGTGTGTGTGTGTGTGGGTGTAAGTGAGTGTGAAAGTGGGTGTGAGAGTGTGAGTGAGTGAGAGAGAGTGAGAGTGTGTGGAAGTATGTGAGTGTGTGTGTGTGTGTGATTGTGAGTGCGTGCATGTTTGAGTGTGTGTGAGTGAAAGTGTGTGTGTGAGTGAGATTGAATGTGTGTGTGTGTAAGTGAGAGTGAGTGTGTGTGTGAGTGAGAGTGAGTGTGAGTGTGTGAGTGAGAGTAAGATTGTGAGTGTGTGTAAATGTGTGTGAGTCTATAAGTTATGTGAGTGTGTGTGAGAGTGAATGTGTGTGTAGGTGTGTGTGAGTGTAAGTGTGACTGTGTGCGAGAGTGATTGTGAGTGTGTGTGTGAGTGTGAATGTGTAAGTGTGTGAGAGTGTGTGTGTGTGAAAATGTGAGTGTGTGTGTGAGTGAGAGTGAATGTGGGTGTGTGAGTGTAAGTGTGAGTGAGTGTGTGAGTGAGTGTGTGTGTGAACGTGAGTGTAAGTGTGTAAGTATGTGAGTGTGTGTGTAAGTGAGTGAGTGAGTATGTGACTGTGTAAATGTGTGTGTGAGTATATGTGTGTGTGTGAGAGTGAGTGTGTGTGTAAGTGTGTGTAAGTGTGAGTGTGTGTAAGTGTGTGAGTGTGTGTGTCAGTGTGAAAGTGTGTGTGTGAGGGTGTGTAAGTGTGTGTATGTGTGAGTGAGGTGAATGTGTGTGTGAGTGAGTGTAAGTGTGTGTGTATGTGAGTGTAAGTGTGTGTGAGTGTGTGTGAGATTGTGTGAGTGAGAAAGTGTGTGTGTGAGTGAGAAAGTGTGTGAGTGTGAAAGTGAGTGAGTGTCTGTGTGAGAGTGAGTGTGTGAGTGAGAGAGAGAGAGAGTGTTTGAGTGAGTGTGAGTCTGTGTGTGAGTGTGTGTGTAAGTATGTGAGTGTGTGTGAGTGAGATTGTGTAGGTGTGTGAGTGCATGTGTGTAAGTGTGTGTGTGAAGTGTGTGAGTGTGTGTGTGTGAAAGTGTGTGTGTGAGAGAGTGTGAGTGTGTGTGAGAGTGAGTGTGAGTCTGTGTGTGTGAGTGTGAAAGTGAGTGTGAGTGTGTGTGAGAGAGTGTGAGAGTGTGTAAGTGAAAATGAATGTGTGAGAGTGTGTGTGTCAGTGTGAAAGTGTGTGTGTGTGAGTCAGTGTGAGTGCGAAAGTGAGTGAGTGTGTGTGAGTGCATGTGAGATTGTGTGAATGAGAAAGTGTGAGAGTGAGTGCGTGTGAGTGTGTATGTGAGTCGGTGTGAGTGTGAAAGTGAGTGAGTGTGAGTGAGTGTGAGAGAGTGTTTAAATGTGTGAAAGTGTGAGTGATGATGAATGTGTGTGTTTGAGTGTGAGTCTATGTGTGTGAGTGAGTGTGTGTAAGTATGTGTGTGAGCATGTGTGCAAGTGTGTGAGAGTGAGTGTGTGTAAGGGTGTGTGAATATAAGTGTTTGGGGTGTGTGAGAGTGTGTAAATGTGTGAGAGTGAGTGTGAGTAAGTGTGTGTGTAAGTGTATGAGAGAGAATGAATGTGTGTGAGTGTGAGTGATTGTGTGTGAGAGTGTATAAGTGTGTGTGATATGTGGGAGGGAGAGTGAATGTGTGAGTGAGTGAGAGTGTGTGTAAGTGTGAGTGTGTGAGTGAGACAGTGTGTGTGAGAGTGTGCGTGTGTACGTGTGAGTGAGGGTGTGTGTGTAAGTGTGTGTGTATGTGTGTGAGTGAGTGTGAGTCAGTGTGTGTCAGTGAGTGTGAGTGTGTGTGTAAGTGTGAGTGGGCGTGTGAGTGTGTGAGAGCATATGTGAGAGTGTGTGTGATTGAGTGTGTGTGTGAGTGTCTATCTGACTGTGAGTGTGTAAGTGTGTGTGTGAGTGAGAGTGTAAGTGTGTGAGTGTGTGTGTCTGTGTGTGAGTAAGTGTGAGTGTGTGTTAGTGAGTGTGAGTGAGTGGGTGTGTGTGTTTGTGTGAGTGTGTGAGTGTGAGCGGGGTGTGAGAGTGGGAGTGTGTGAGTGTCTGTGTCTGTGTGTGCGTGACTGTGAGTGTAAGTGTGTGTGTGTCAGTGAGTGTGTGTGAGTATAGGTGTGCGTGTGTAGGTGAGTGAGTGTGTGTGTGTTTGTGAGTCAGAGTGAATGTGTGTGTGAGTGAGAGTGTGTTTAAGTGTGTATGAGTGAATGTGAAAGTGTGAGTGTGTGTGTGAATGAGTATGAGAGTGTGTAAGCGTGTGTGTGAGGTGTGAGTGTGTGTGAGGGAGAGTGAGTGAGTGTGAGTGAGAGAGTGTAAATGTGTGAGTGCATGTGAGATTGTGAGAGTGAGAAACTGTGTAAGAGTGAGTGTGTGTCAGTGTGAGAGTGAGTGAGTGTGTGAGTGTGAGTGAGTGTGTAAGTGTGTGAAAGTGTGAGAGTGAGTGTGAGTATGTGAGTGTGACTGTGTGTAAGTATGTGAGTGTGTGAGTGAGAGATTGAGTGTGTAAGTGTCAAAGTGTGTGTGTGAGTGTGAAAGTGAGTGAGTGTGTGTGAGAGAGTGAGTGTGAGAGTGAGTCTATGTGTGTGTAAGTATGTGTGTGAGAGAGTGAGTGTGTGAAGGTGTGTGAGTGCATGTGTGCGAGAGCATGAGAGATTGTGTGTGTGTGTGAAAGTGTGTGAGTGTGAAAGTGAGTGTGTGTGTGTGAGTGAGAGTGAATATGTGAGTGAGTGTGAGTGTGTGTGTAAGTATGAGAGTGTGTGTGAGTCAGTGAGTATGTGTGTGTGTGAGTGTGAGTGAATGTGTGTAAGTGAGTGTGTATGAAAATGTTTGTGAGAGTGAGTGTGTAAGAGTGAGTGTGTGTGAAAGTGTGAGCGTGAGTGAATATGTGAGTGAGTGTGAGTGTGTGTGAGTGAGTGTGTAAGTGTGTGAGTGAACGTGTGTGTAAGTGATTGTGTGTGAAAATGTGTGTGAGAGTGAGAGTGTGTAAAAGTGAGTGTGTAAGTGTGTGTGTGTAAGTGTCTGTGTGTGAGAGTGAGAGTGAATGTGTGTGAGTGTGTTTGTGTGTGTGAATGAGTGTGAGAGTGGGTGAGTGTGTGTGCATGAGTGTGTGTGTGATTGTGTGAGTGAGAGTGTGTAAGCGTGTGTACGTAAGTGAGAGTATGTGAGTGTGAAAGTGTGAGTAAGAGTGTGTGTCTAAATGTGTGAGTGTGTGTGCATGAGTGTGTGTGAGAATGTGTGTGTGAGTGTCTGTGTGTGAAAGTGTGTGGGTGTTAGTGAGAGTGAGTGTAAGTGTGTAAGTGTGTGTGAGTGCCTGTGTGAGTGTGAGTGTGAAAGTGAGTGAGTGTTGTGAGTGAGTGTGCAAGTGTGTGGGTGTCTGTGTGTGAGTGTGTGTGTATGTGAGTGTCTGTGTGTGAAAGTGTGTCTATGTGAGTGAGTGTGAGTGTGTGAGTGTCTGTGTGTGTAAGTGTGTGTGTCTGTTTGTGTGAGTGAGTGAGAGTCTGAGTGTGTGAGAGTGTGTGAGTGTCTGTGTGTAAGTGTGTGCGAGTGTGTGTCTGTGTGTGAGTGAGTGTGTGAGTGAGCGTGTTTGAGTGTCTGTGTGTAAGTGTGTGAGTGTGTGTAAGTGTGTGTGAGTGAGAGAGTAAGTGTGTGTGTGAGAGAGTCAGTATGAAAGTGAGTGTGAGTGAGTGAGAGTGTGTAAGTGAGTGAGTGAGAGTGTGTAAGTGAGTGAGTGTGAGTGTGTGTGTGAGTCAGTGTGAGTGTGAATGTGTGTGTGTGAGTGAATGTGTGTGTGAGTGAGTATGTGTAATTGTGTGAGTGTGTCTGTGTTTGAGTGAGTGTGTGTGTGAGTGTGAGTGAGCGTGTAGGACTGTGATAGTGCATGTGTGTGTAAGTGTGTGTGAGTGTGTGTGTGTGTGAGATTGATTGTGAAAGTGAGTGTGAGTGAGAGTGTATGTGAGTGTGAGAGTGTGTAAGTGAGTGTGAGTGTAAGAGTGTGTGAGTGTGAGTGTATGTGTGTGTGTAAGTATGTGAGTGTGTGAATGTAAGTGTGAGTGTATGTGTGTGAGAGAGTCAGTGTGTGTGAATGTGAGTGAGTGTGTGTATGGAAGTGAGTGTGTGTGAGTGAATGTGTGTGTGCGTGAGTGTGAGTGTATATGTGTGTGAGAGTCAGTGTGAGTGTGAATGTGAGTGAGTGTGCGTGTGTGTGAAAGTGAGTGTGTGTGAGTGAGTGTAAGTGTGTGTGAGCGTGTCTGTGTTTGAGTGAGTATGTGTGTTGAGTGTGTGTGCGTATATTTGTGAGTGTGTGTAGGAGTGTGAGCGTGAGTGCATGTGTGATTGTGTGAGAGTGTGTAAGTGTGAGTGAGTGTTAAAGTGAGTGTGTGAGAGTGTGTGTGAAAGTTTGTGAGTGTAAGTGTGAGTGCGTGTGTGTGAGTGCATGTGAGATTGTGTGAAAGTGTGTGAGTGAGTGTGTGAGAGTGTGAAAGTGAGTGTGTGTGAGATTGAGAGTGTAAGTGTGTGTGAGTGAATGTGTAACTTTGTGTGTGTGTGTGAGAGTGTGAAAAAGTGTGAGTGAGTGTGAGTGTGAAAGTGAGTGAGTGTGTGAGTGTGTGTGTAAGTGTGAGTATGTATGAGTCAGTGTGAGTGTGAAAGTGAGTGAGAGTGTGTGAGTGTGTGTGTGAGTGTCTGAGTGTGTCTGTGTGAGGTTGTGTGATTGAATGTGTGAGAGTGTGTGTGTGAGTGTGTGCATGTGTGTGTCTGTCAGTGTTTGTGTAAGTGTGTGTGAGTGTGTGGGTGAGTGAATGTGTGTGTAAGGGAGTGTGAGTGTGAAAGTGAGTGAGTGTGGTTGAGAGTGTGTGTGTGAGAGTGTGTGCATGTGTGTGCCTGTGTGAGTGTGGGTGTAAGTGTGTGTGAGTGTGTATGTGAGTGAGTGAGAGTCTGAGTGTAAGTGATTGTGTGTGTAAATGTGTGAGTGTGTGTATGTTAGTGTGTGTGTATGTGAGAGTGTGAGTGAGTGAGCATGTGTGAGTGTCAGTGTGTAAGTGAGTGTGAGTGAGAGAGTGTATAAGTGTGACTGTGAGTGTAAAAGTGTGTGTATGTGTCAGTGTGTGTGAGTCAGTGAGTGTGAAAATGAGTGAGTGTGAGAGTGTGTGAGCGTATGTGTAAGTGTGATTATGTGCATGTAAGTATGAGTGGGTGTGAGTGCGTATGTGATTGTGTGAGTGAGTGTGAGAATGTGAAAATGTGAGTGACTGTGTGTGAGGGTGTGTGTGTGTGTGAGAATGTGTGTGAGTGTCTGTGTCAGTGCATGTGTGAGTGTGTGTGTGTGAGAGAATGTGAGTGTGTGTGAGTATCAGTGTGTGAGTATGTAAGTGTGAGTGAGTGTAAGTGTGTTTGAGAGTGTGTGTGAGTGTGTGTGTAATTGTGTAAGTGTGTGTAGGTGTTAGTGCGTGTGTATGTATGTGAGTGTGTGTGAGTGAGTTTGTGTGTGTGTGATAGAGTGTGTGTGTATGTGTGTGAGTGTAAGTGTATGAGTGTGTGTGTGTGTAAGTGTATGTGTGTGTGTAAGTGTGTGGGTGAGTGAGTCTGTGTTTGTGTAAGTGTGTGAGTGAGAGTGTGTCAGTGTGTGTGAGAGGGTGTGTGGGTGTGTAAGTGTGTGAGTGAGAATGTGTGTGTGTGAGTGTCTGTGTCAGTGTGTGTGTGAGTGAGTGTGTGTGAGGGTGTGAGTCTGCGTGTGAGTGTCAATGTGTTAGTGTGTGAGTGATTGTAAGTGTGTGTGAGTGAATGTGAATGTGTAGGTGTGAGTGTGTGTGTCTGTGTGTGTGAGAGAGTGTGTGGGTACGTGTGTGTGTGTGTGAGTGTCAGTGTGTGTGTGTGTGAGTCTGTGTGTGTGAATGAGTGTCTATGTGTGGTAAATGTGTGTGTAATTGTGTAAGTGTGTAAGTGTGAGAGTGTAAGTGTGTGTCAGTGTGTGAGTGTGAGTCTGTGTGTGTAGTTGTGTAAGTGTGTGAGTGAGTGTGAGTATGTAAATGTGTGTGTGGGTGTGTGAGTGTGTGTAAGTGTGTGAGAGAATGTGTGAGTGTCTGAGTGTGTGTGTCTGAGTATGTGTGTAAGTGTGTGTGAGTGAGAATGTGTGAGCGTGTGATTGTGGGTGTGAGTGCATGTGAGTGTGAGAGTGAGTGTGTGAGGGGGTGTGAGTCTGTGTGTGTGAGAGAGTGAGTGTGAGTGAGTGTGTGTGAGTGTAAGTGTGTGAGTATGTGTAATTGTGTAAGTGAGTGTGTAAAGGTGAGAGTTTGTGTGTAAGAGTGTGTGTGTCAGTGTGTGTGTGTGAGTGAGTTTGAGAAGATGTGTGAGAGTGGGAGTGGGTATGTGAGCATGTGTGTGAGTAGGTGTGTGAGCGGGTAAGTGTGTGTGAGTGTGAGACTTTGTGGAAGTGTTTGTGAGTGTGTATGTGTGTGAGTGAGTGTGAGTGTGTGTGTGAGTGTATGAGTGTAAGTGTGTGTTAGTGAGTGTGTGTATGTGTGTGTAAGTGTGAGTGTGTGCATGTGAGTGAGTATATGTGTGAGTGAGTGTTTGTGTAAGTGTGTGAATATGTGTGTGTGAGGAGGTGTGAGTGTGAGCAGGGGGTGTGAGCGAGTGTGTGAGTGTGTGTGTGTCAGTGTGTGAGAGTGTGTGAGTGAGTGTGTGTGTCTGTAAGTGTGAGTGAGTGTGTGAGTGTGTGTAAGTGTGAGTGTAAGTGTGTGTCAGTGTGTGAGTGAGTGTGTCTCTCTAAGTGTGTGTAATTGTGTAAGTGTGTGTGAGTGTTTGAGTGAGAGTAAGTGTGGGAGTGTAAGTGTGTGTGTGTAAGTGAGTGTGAGTGTCTGTATATGTGTGAGAGTGTGTGTGTCAGTGTGTGAGTGAGAGTGCTTCTGTGTGTGTCTGTGAGTGTGTCAGTGTGTGAGTGTGAGGTGTGTGTCTGTGTGTGTGTGTGTGTCAGTGTGTGAGTGAATGTATCTGTGATTGAGAGTTAGTGTGAGTGTGTGTGTGTAAGTGAGTGTGTGTGCGTGAGTGTGTGTCTGTGAGTGTGTGTGTAAGTGTGTGTGAGTGTGTGAGAGGGTGTGTGTGAGTGAGTGAGAGTGTGTGAGTGTGTCTCTGTGTGTGAGTGTGTGTGTCAGTTTGTGAGTAATTGCGTGTCAGTGTGTAAGTGTGTGTGTGTAATTGTGTAAGTGTGTGAGTGAGTGTGAGTATGTAAGTGTGAGTGAGTATGTGAAAGTGTGTGTGTCATTGTGTGTGTGTGTCAGTGTGTAAATGTGAGTGTGTGTGAGAGAGTGAGAATGTGTGTATGTGTGAGTGTCTGTGTCAGTGATTGTGTGGGTGAGTGTGTGAGGAGGTGTGACTCTGTGTGTGAGTGTCAGTGTGTGTAAGTGTGTGCAATTGTGTGAGTGAGTGTGTGTGAGTGTGTATGCCTGAGTATGTGTGAGTGTGTATGTGTGAGTGAGTGTCTGTGTCAGTGCATGTGTGATTGTGTGAGTGTGTGATTGTGTGAGTGTATGTATGTGAGGGGGTGTGAGTCTGTGCATGTGTGAGTGCGTGAGTGTCTGTGTGTGTAAGAGTGTGTGTGTGTAATTGTGTAAGTGTGCGAGTGAGTGTGAGTATGTGTGAGTGAGTATGTGAGTGCGTGTGTAAGTGTGTGAGTGTGAGTGTGTAAGTTTGTGTATGTGTCTGTGTGTGAGTGAGAGAGTAAGTGTGTAAGTGTGTGTGTGTGACTGTGTGTGCGTTGGTGAGTGTGTGTGCGTGTGAGTGAGTGTCTGTGTCAGTGCGTGTGTGATTGTGTGTGTCAGTGTGTGAGTGAGTGTGTAAGAGTGTGAGTGTGTTTGTAATTGTGTGAGTGTGTGAGTGTAAGTGTGTGTGTGAGTGTGTGAGAGAGTGTGTATGTGTGTGTGAGAGAGTGAGTGTGTGTTTGAGTGTGTGCACGTGTGCGTGAGTGTGTGTGTCTGAGAGTGTTTGTCTGTGTGAGTGTGTGTCTGTGAGTGTGTGTTTGTGTATGTGTGAGTGTGTGTGAGTTTGTCTGTCTGTGTGAGTGTGTGTGTGTATGTGTCTGTGTGTGTGTGTTTGTGAGTGTGTGTGAGTGTGTCTGTGTGTGTCTGTATGTGTGAGTGTGTGTGTGTCTGTGTGTGTGTGAGTGTGTGTATGTGTGTGTCTGTGTGGGTGTGTCTCTGTGTGTGTCTGTGTGTGTGAGTGTGTGTGTGTCTGTGTGTCTGTGTGAGTGTATGTGTGTGTCTGTGTGTGTGTCTGTGTGTGTGTGTCTGTGTGTGTCTGTGTGTGTGCGTGTCTGTGTGAGTGTATGTGTGTTTCTGTGTGTGTGTTTGTCTCTGTGTGTGTGTCTGTGTGAGTGTATGTGTGTGTCTGTGTCTGTGTCTGTGTGTGTGTCTCTGTGTGTGTCTGTGTGTGTGAGTGTGTGTGTGTCTGTGTGAGTGTATGTGTGTGTCTGTGTGTGTGTCTGTGTGTGTGTGTCTGTGTGTGTCTGTGTGTGTGAGTGTGTGTGTGTCTGTGTGAGTGTATGTGTGTGTCTGTGTGTGTGTCTGTGTGTGTGTGTCTGTGTGTGTCTGTGTGTGTGTTTGTCTCTGTGTGTGTGTCTGTGTGAGTGTATGTGTGTGTCTGTGTCTGTGTGTCTGTGTCTGTGAGTGTGTGTGTCTGTGTGTGTGTGTGTCTGTGTGTGTGTGTGAGTGTGTGTGTCTGTGTGTGTGAGTGTGTGTGAGTGTGTGTCTGTGTCTGTGAGTGTGTGTGTCTGTGAGTGTGTGTGTGTCTGTGTGTGTGTCTGTGAGTGTGTGTGTGTCTCGGTGTGAGTGTGTCTGTGTGTGTGTGTGTCTGTGTGTGTGTGTCTGTGAGTGTGTGTGCCTGTGTGTGTGAGTGTGTGTCTGTGAGTGTGTGTGTCTGTGAGTGTGTGTGTGTCTGTGTGTCTGAGTGTGTGTCTGTGAGTGTGTGTGTCTGTGAGTGTGTGTGTGTGTGTGTCTCTGTATGAGTGTGTGTGTGTGTCTGTGAGTGTGTGTGTGTCTGTGTGTCTGAGTGTGTGTCTGTCAGTGTGTGTGTCAGTGTCTGTGTCTGTCAGTGTGTGTGTGTGTCTCTGTGTGAGTGTGTCTGTGTGTGTGTGTGAGACTGTGTGTGTGTCTCTGTGTGAGTGTGTGTGTGTGTCTGTGTGTGTGTCTGTGTGTGTGTCTGTGAGTGTGTGTGTCTGTGAGTGTGTGTGTGTCTCTGTGTGAGTGTGTGTGTGTGTCTGTGTGTGTGTCTGTGTGTGTGTCTGTGAGTGTGTGTGTGTCTGAGTGTGTGTCTGTGAGTGTGTGTGTCTGTGAGTGTGTGTGTCTCTGTGTGAGTGTGTCCGTGTGTGTGTGTGTGAGACTGTGTGTGTGTCTGTGTGTGTGTGTCTCTGTGTGTGTCTGTGTGTGTGTGTCTGTGTGAGTGTATGTGTGTGTCTGTGTGTGTGTCTGTGTGTGTGTCTGTGTGTGTGTGTGTCTCTGTGTGTGTGTGTGTGTGTGTGAGTGTGTGTGTCTGTGTGAGTGTATGTGTGTTTCTGTGTGTGTGTTTGTCTCTGTGTGTGTGTCTGTGTGAGTGTATGTGTGTGTCTGTGTCTGTGAGTGTGTGTGTCTGTGTGTGTGTGTGTCTCTGTGTGTGTGTGTGTGTGTGTGAGTGTGTGTGTCTGTGTGTGTGAGTGTGTGTGTCTGTGTCTGTGAGTGTGTGTGTCTGTGAGTGTGTGTGTGTCTGTGTGTGTGTCTGTGAGTGTGTGTGTGTTTCTGTGTGAGTGTGTCTGTATGTGTGTGTGTGAGTGTGTGTGCATGTGTGTGTGAGTGTGTGTCTGTGTCTGTGAGTGTGTGTGTCTGTGAGTGTGTGTGTGTCTGTGTGTCTGAGTGTGTGTCTGTGAGTGGGTGTGTCTGTGAGTGTGTGTGTGTCTCTGTATGAGTGTGTGTGTGTGTGTCTGTGAGTGTGTGTGTGTCTGTGTGTCTGAGTGTGTGTCTGTCAGTGTGTGTGTCTGTGAGTGTGTGTGTGTCTGTGTGTCTGAGTGTGTGTCTGTGAGTGTGTGTGTCTGTGAGTGTGTGCGTGTCTCTGTGTGAGTGTGTGTGTGTGTCTGTGTGTGTGTCTGTGAGTGTGTGTGTGTCTGAGTGTGTGTCTGTGAGTGTGTGTGTCTGTGAGTGTGTGTGTCTCTGTGTGAGTGTGTCCGTGTGTGTGTGTGTGAGACTGTGTGTGTGTCTCTGTGTGAGTGTGTCTGTGTGTGTGTGTGTGTGTGTGAGACTGTGTGTGTGTGTCTCTGTGTGTGTCTGTGTGTGTGAGTGTGTGTGTGTGTCTGTGTGAGTGTATGTGTGTGTCTGTGTCTGTGTGTGTGACTGTGTGTGTCTGTGCGTGTATCTGTGTGTGTGTGTCTGTGTGTGTGTATGTGTGTGTCTGTGTGTGTGTGTGTCTGTGTGTGTGTGTCTGTGTGAGTGTATGTGCGTGTCTGTGTCTGTGTGTCTGTGTGTCTGTGTCTGTGAGTGTGTGTGTCTGTGTGTGTGTGTCTGTGTGTGTGTGTGAGTGTGTGTGTCTGTGTGTGTGAGTGTGTGTGAGTGTGTGTCTGTGTGTGTGAGTGTGTGTGTCTGTGTGTCTGAGTGTGTGTCTGTGAGTGTGTGTGTCTGTGAGTGTGTGTGTGTGTCTCTGTGTGAGTGTGTCTGTGTGTGTGTGTGTCTGTGTGTGTGTCTGTGAGTGTGTGTGTCTGTGTGTGTGAGTGTGTGTCTGTGTCTGTGAGTGTGTGTGTGTGTGTGTGTCTGTATGAGTGTGTGTGTCTGTGAGTGTGTGTGTGTCTGTGTGTCTGAGTGTGTGTGTCTGTGAGTGTGTGTGTGTCTGTGTGTCTGAGTGTGTGTCTGTGAGTGTGTGTGTGTGCCTCTGTGTGAGTGTGTGTGTGTCTGTGTGTGTGTCTGTGAGTGTGTGTGTCTGTGTGTGTGAGTGTGTGTCTGTGTCTGTGAGTGTGTGTGTGTCTCTGTTTGAGTGTGTCTGTGTGTGTGTGTGTCAGTGTCTGTGTCTGTGAGTGTGTGTGTGTGTCTCTGTGTGAGTGTGTCTGTGTGTGTGTGTGAGACTGTGTGTGTGTCTCTGTGTGAGTGTGTGTGTGTGTGTCTGTGCGTGTGTGTGTGTGTGTGTGTGTGTGAGACTGTGTGTGTGTCTCTGTGTGTGTGTCTCTGTGTCTGTGTGTGTGTGTGTGTGCGTGTGAGACTGTGTGTGTGTCTCTGTGTGTGTGTCTCTGTGTCTCTGTGAGTGTGTGTTTCGGAGGGGGTTAGTGTGGCCGGGGTGATGTAGTTGGGAGACGGCTGCCTGCACTCTCTGATAAAGCCCCCCTCTTATCTCTCTGTCCCAGGACTGTTGGAGTGTGCAGCTGCTGCCATTACTGATTCGACCACAGCCTGGTGCCCAATGTCTGTCACTCACTGTGCCCCACTCCACACCCGGGACTGTTCGGAGGTAAGGGCCAGAGCAGAGGGAGACAGGAGGGTCACGGCGTTTAACACCCCGGGACCATCCCACCAGCGGCTGACTCCCCTTCCCTCTCGATCACCACTGCACCCTGACCCAGACACTATCACCCAGTCACGTGGGACTCAGGGGGTGAGCTGACTCACAGTCCAAAGGTGTGCAGGTTAGGGTGGGATTGGCCGTGCTAAATTGTCCCCGTAGTGCACAGGGATGTGCAGGTTAGGGTGGGATTGGCCGTGCTAAATTGTCCCCGTAGTGCCCAGGGATGTGCAGGTTAGGGTGGGATTGGCCGTGCTAAATTGTCCCCATAGTGCCCAGGGATGTGCAGGTTAGGGTGGGATTGGCCGTGCTAAATTGTCCCCATAGTGCCCAGGGATGTGCAGGTTAGGGTGGGATTGGCCGTGCTAAATTGTCCCATAGTGCCCAGGGATGTGCAGGTTAGAGTGGGATTGGCCGTGCTAAATTGTCCCGTAGTGCCCAGGGATGTGCAGGTTAGGGTGGGATTGGCCGTGCTAAATTGTCCCCATAGTGCCCAGGGATGTGCAGGTTAGGGTGGGGATTGGCCGTACTAAATTGTCCTGTAGTGCCCAGGGATGTGCACGTTAGGGTGGGATTGGCCGTGCTAAATTGTCCCGTAGTGCCCAGGGATGTGCACGTTAGGGTGGGATTGGCCGTGCTAAATTGTCCCGTAGTGCCCAGGGATGTACAGGTTAGGGTGGGATTGGCCGTGCTAAATTGTCCTGTAGTGCCCAGGGATGTGCAGGTTAGGGTGGGATTGGCCGTGCTAAATTGTCCCATAGTGCCCAGGGATGTGCAGGTTAGGGTGGGATTGGCCGTGCTAAATTGTCCCATAGTGCCCAGGGATGTACAGGTTAGGGTGGGATTGGCTGTGCTAAATTGTCCTGTAGTGCCCAGGGATGTACAGGTTAGGGTGGGGATTGGCCGTGCTAAATTGTCCCCGTCGTGCCTAGGGATGTGCAGGTTAGGGTGGGGATTGGCCGTGCTAAATTGTCCCGTAGTGCCCAGGGATGTACAGGTTAGGGTGGGATTGACCATGCTAAATTGTCCCTGTAGTGCCCAGGGATGTGCAGGTTAGGGTGGGGATTGGCCGTGCTAAATTGTCCCCGTAGTGCCCAGGGATGTGCGGGTTAGGGTGGGATTGGCCGTGCTAAATTGTCCCCGTAGTGCCCAGGGATGTACAGGTTAGGGTGGGATTGGCTGTGGAAATTGTCCCCGTGGTGCCCAGGGATGTGCAGGTTAGGGTGGGGATTGGCCGTGCTAAATTGTCCCGTAGTGCCCAGGGATGTGCAGGTTAGGGTGGGATTGGCCGTGCTAAATTGTCCCCGTGGTGCCCAGGGATGTACAGGTTAGGGTGGGATTGGCCGTGCTAAATTGTCCCGTAGAGCCCAGGGATGTGCAGGTTAGGGTGGGATTGGCCATGCTAAATTGTCCCATAGTGCCCAGGGATGTGCAGGTTAGGGTGGGATTGGCCGTGCTAAATTGTCCCATAGTGCCCAGGGATGTGCAGGTTAGAGTGGGATTGGCCGTGCTAAATTGTCCCATAGTGCCCAGGGATGTGCAGGTTAGGGTGGGATTGGCCGTGCTAAATTGTCCCGTAGTGCCCAGGGATGTACAGGTTAGGGTGGGATTGGCCGTGCTAAATTGTCCCATAGTGCCCAGGGATGTACAGGTTAGGGTGGGATTGGCCGTGCTAAATTGTCCCCGTCGTGCCTAGGGATGTACAGGTTAGGGTGGGATTGGCCGTGCTAAATTGTCCCCGTAGTGCCCAGGGATGTACAGGTTAGGGTGGATTGGCCGTGCTAAATTGTCCCCGTAGTGCCCAGGGATGTACAGGT
The DNA here is from genome assembly GCF_047496795.1 of Chiloscyllium punctatum. Lineage (NCBI taxonomy): Eukaryota > Metazoa > Chordata > Chondrichthyes > Orectolobiformes > Hemiscylliidae > Chiloscyllium > Chiloscyllium punctatum. The sequence goes on along the minus strand of NW_027310749.1, from coordinate 9,126 downwards.
TAGGGTGGGATTGGCCGTGCTAAATTGTCCCGTAGTGCCCAGGGATGTACAGGTTAGGGTGGGATTGGCCGTGCTAAATTGTCCCCGTCGTGCCTAGGGATGTGCAGGTTACGGTGGGATTGGCCGTGCTAAATTGTCCCCGTAGTGCCCAGGGATGTACAGGTTAGGGTGGGATTGGCCGTGCTAAATCGTCCCCGTAGTGCCCAGGGATGTACAGGTTAGGGTGGGATTGGCCGTGCTAAATTGTCCCCGTAGTGCCCAGGGATGTACAGGTTAGGGTGGGATTGGCCGTGCTAAATTGTCCCATAGTGCCCAGGGATGTACAGGTTAGGGTGGGATTGGCCGTGCTAAATTGTCCCCGTAGTGCCCAGGGATGTACAGGTTAGGGTGGGATTGGCCGTGCTAAATTGTCCCCGTAGTGCCCAGGGATGTGTAGGTTAGGGTGGGATTGGCCGTGCTAAATTGTCCCCGTAGTGCCCAGGCATGTGCAGGTTAGGGTGGGATTGGCCGTGCTAAATTGTCCCCGTAGTGCCCAGGGATGTGCAGGTTAGGGTGGGATTGGCCGTGCTAAATTGTCCCCGTAGTGCCCAGGGATGTGCAGGTTAGGGTGGGATTGGCCGTGCTAAATTGTCCCCGTAGTGCCCAGGGATGTACAGGTTAGGGTGGGGATTGGCCGTGCTAAATTCTCCCCGTAGTGCCCAGGGATGTGCGGGATAGGGTGGGATTGGCCGTGCTAAATTGTCCCGTAGTGCCCAGGGATGTACAGGTTAGGGTGGGATTGGCCGTGCTAAATTGTCCCCGTAGTGCCCAGGGATGTACAGGTTAGGGTGGGATTGGCCGTGCTAAATTGTCCCGTAGTGCCCAGGGATGTTTACAGGGATAGTGTTTGATGATGGGTCTTGGTCAGATGCTCTTCAGATATTCACACACACAGATATTCACACACACACAGATATTCACCCACACAGATATTCACACACACAGATATTCACACACACACAGATATTCACACACACAGATATTCACACACACACAGATATTCACACACACAGATATTCACACACACACAGATATTCACACACACACAGATATTCACACACACAGATATTCACACACACACAGATATTCACACACACAGATATTCACACACACACAGATATTCACACACACACAGATATTCACACACACACATATATTCATACACACAGATGTTCACACACACAGATATTCACACACACACAGATATTCACACACACACAGATATTCACACACACAGATATTCACACACACACAGATATTCACACACACAGATATTCACACACACAGATATTCACACACACAGATATTCACACACACACAGATATTCACACACACAGATATTCACACACACACATATATTCATACACACAGATGTTCACACACACAGATATTCACACACACAGATATTCACACACACACAGATGTTCACACACACAGATATTCACACACACAGAGATATTCACAACCACACAGATATTCACACACACAGATATTCACACACACAGATATTCACACACACAGATATTCACACACACACAGATATTCACACACACAGATATTCACAAACACACAGATATTCACACACACACAGATATTCACACACACACAGATATTCACACACACAGATATTCCACACACACAGATATTCACACACACACAGATATTCACACACACAGATATTCACACACACAGATATTCACACACACACAGATATTCACACACACAGATATTCACACACACACAGATATTCACACACACACAGATATTTACACACACAGATATTCACACACACACAGATATTCACACACACAGATATTCACACACACACAGATATTCACACACACAGATATTCACACACACAGATATTCACACACACACAGATATTCACACGCACAGATATTCACACGCACAGATATTCACACACACAGATATTCACACACACACAGATATTCACACACACAGATATTCACACACACACAGATATTCACACACACAGATATTCACACACACACAGATATTCACACACACAGATATTCACACACACACAGATATTCACACACACAGATATTCACACACACAGATATTCACACACACACACAGATATTCACACACACAGATATTCACACACACACAGATATTCACACACACAGATATTCACACACACACAGATATTCACACACACAGATATTCACACACACAGATATTCACACACACACAGATATTCACACACACAGATATTCACACACACAGATATTCACACACACACAGATATTCACACACACAGATATTCACACGCACAGATATTCACACACACAGATATTCACACACACACAGATATTCACACACACAGATATTCACACACACACAGATATTCACACACACAGATATTCACACACACAGATATTCACACACACACAGATATTCACACACACAGATATTCACACACACAGATATTCACACACACACAGATATTCACACACACAGATATTCACACACACAGATATTCACACACACAGATATTCACACACACACAGATATTCACACACACAGATATTCACACACACACAGATATTCACACACACACAGATATTCACACACACAGATATTCACACACACAGATATTCACACACACACAGATATTCACACACACAGATATTCACACACACACAGATATTCACACACACACAGATATTCACACACACAGATATTCACACACACAGATATTCACACACACACAGATATTCACACACACAGATATTCACACACACAGATATTCACACACACACAGATATTCACACACACAGATATTCACACACACACAGATATTCACACACACAGATATTCACACACACACAGATAATCACACACACAGATATTCACACACACAGATATTCACACACACAGATATTCACACACACACAGATATTCACACACACAGATATTCACACACACACAGATATTCACACACACACAGATATTCACACACACAGATATTCACACACACAGATATTCACACACACACAGATATTCACACACACAGATATTCACACACACACAGATATTCACACACACACAGATATTCACACACACAGATATTCACACACACAGATATTCACACACACACAGATATTCACACACACAGATATTCACACACACACAGATATTCACACACACACAGATATTCACACACACAGATATTCACACACACACAGATATTCACACACACAGATATTCACACACACACAGATAATCACACACACAGATATTCACACACACAGATATTCACACACACAGATATTCACACACACACAGATATTCACACACACAGATATTCACACACACACAGATATTCACACACACACAGATATTCACACACACAGATATTCACACTCACACAGATATTCACACACACACAGATATTCACACACACACAGATATTCACACACACAGATATTCACACACACACAGATATTCACACACACAAGTATTCACACAAACAGATATTCACACACACACAGATATTCACACACACAGATATTCACACACACAGATATTCACACACACACAGATATTCACACACACAGATATTCACACACACACAGATATTCACACACACACAGATATTCACACACACAGATATTCACACACACACAGATATTCACACACACAGATATTCACACACACACTGATATTCACACACACACAGATATTCACACACACAGATATTCACACACACAGATATTCACACACACACAGATATTCACACACAGATATTCACACACACACAGATATTCACACACACAGATATTCACACACACACAGATATTCACACACACACAGATATTCACACATACAGATATTCACACACAGATATTCACACACACAGATATTCACACACACACAGATATTCACACACACAGATATTCACACACACAGATATTCACACACACACAGATATTCACACACACAGATTTTCACACACACACAGATTTTCACACACACACAGATATTCACACACACAGATATTCACACACACAGATATTCACACACACACAGATATTCACACACACACAGATTTTCACACACACACAGATATTCACACACACAGATAATCACACACACAGATATTCACACACACAGATATTCACACAAACACAGATATTCACACACACAGATATTCACACACACACAGATATTCACACACACACAGATATTCACACACACAGATATTCACACACACACAGATATTCACACACACACAGATATTCACACACACAGATATTCACACAGACAGATATTCACACACACACAGATATTCACACACACAGATATTCACACACACAGATATTCACACACACACAGATATTCACACACACAGATATTCACACACACAGATATTCACACACACACAGATATTTACACACACAGATATTTACACACACACAGATATTCACACACACACAGATATTCACACACACACAGATATTCACACACACAGATATTCATACACACAGATATTCACACACACACAGATATTCACACACACAGATATGCACACACACACAGATATTCACACACACAGATATTCCAAACACACAGGTATTCACACACACAGGTATTCACACACACACAGAGATTCACACACACAGATATTCACACATACAGATATTCACACGCATAGATATTCACACACACAGATATTCACACACACACAGATATTCACACACACAGATATTCACACACACAGATATTCACACACACACAGATATTCACACACACAGATATTCACACACACACAGATATTCACACACACACAGATATTCACACACACAGATATTCACACACACAGATAATCACACACACAGATATTCACACACACAGATATTCACACACACACAGATATTCACACATCCAGATATTCACACACACAGATATTCTCACACACAGATATTCACACACACACAGATATTCACACACACAGATATTCACACACACAGATATTCACACACACACAGATATTCACACACACAGATATTCACACACACAGATATTCACACACACACAGATATTTACACACACAGATATTCACACACACACAGATATTCACACACACAGATATTCACACACACACAGATATTCACACACACAGATATTCACACACACACAGATATTCACACACACACAGATATTCACATGCACAGATATTCACACGCACAGATATTCACACACACAGATATTCACACACACACAGATATTCACACACACAGATATTCACACACACACAGATATTCACACACACAGATATTCACACACACACAGATATTCACACACACAGATATTCACACACACACAGATATTCACACACACACAGATATTCACACACACAGATATTCACACACACAGATAATCACACACACAGATATTCACACACACAGATATTCACACACACACAGATATTCACACACACACTGATATTCACACACACACAGATATTTACACACACAGATATTCACACACACAGATATTCACACACACACAGATATTCACACACACAGATATTCACACACACACAGATATTCACACACACAGATATTCACACACACACAGATATTCACACACACACAGATATTCACACACACAGATATTCACACACACAGATATTCACACACACACAGATATTCACACACACAGATATTCACACACACACAGATATTCACACACACACAGATATTCACACACACAGATATTCACACGCACAGATATTCACACACACAGATATTCACACACACACAGATATTCACACACACAGATATTCACACACACAGATATTCACACACACACAGATATTCACACACACAGATATTCACACACACACAGATATTCACACACACAGATATTCACACACACAGATATTCACACACACACAGATATTCACACACACAGAGATATTCACACACACAGATATTCACACACACACAGATATTCACACACACAGATATTCACACACACACAGATATTCACACACACACAGATATTCACACACACAGATATTCACACACACACAGATATTCACACACACAGATATTCACACACACACAGATATTCACACACACAGATATTCACACACACACAGATATTCACACACCACAGATATTCACACACACACAGATATTCACACACACAGATATTCACACACACACAGATATTCACACACACAGATATTCACACGCACACAGATAATCACACACACAGATATTCACACACACAGATATTCACACACACACAGATATTCACACACACAGATATTCACACACACACAGATATTCACACACACAGATATTCACACACACAGATATTCACACACACACAGATATTCACACACACACAGATATTCACACACACAGATATTCACACACACACAGAAATATTCACACATCACAGATATTCACACACACAGATATTACACACACAGATATTCACACACACAGATATTCACACACACACAGATATTCACACACACAGATATTCACACTCACACAGATATTCACACACACACAGATAATCACACACACAGATATTCACACACACAGATATTCACACACACAGATATTCACACACACACAGATAATCACACACACACAGATATTCACACACACAGATATTCACACACACAGATATTCACACACACACAGATATTCACACACACAGATATTCACACACACACAGATATTCACACACACACAGATATTCACACGCACAGATATTCACACGCACAGATATTCACACACACAGATATTCACACACACACAGATATTCACACACACAGATATTCACACACACACAGATATTCACACACACAGATATTCACACACACAGATATTCACACACACACAGATATTCACACACACACAGATATTCACACACACACAGATATTCACACACACAGATATTCATACACACACAGATATTCACACACACAGATATTCACACACAGAGATATTCACACACACAGATATTCACACACACACAGATATTCACACACACAGATATTCACACACACACAGATATTCACACACACAGATATTCACACACACACACAGATATTCAGACACACAGATATTCACACACACACAGATATTCACACACACACAGATATTCAAACACACACAGATATTCACACACACACAGATATTCACACACACAGATATTCACACACACAGATATTCACACACACACAGATAATCACACACACAGATATTCACACACACAGATATTCACACACACAGATATTCACACACAGACAGATATTCACACACACACAGATATTCACAAACACACAGATATTCACACACACAGATATTTACACACACATATATTCACACACACGGATATTCACACACACAAATTTTCACACACACAGATATTCACACGCACACAGATATTCACACACACGGATATTCACACACACAGATATTCACACACACACAGATATTCACACACACACAGATATTCACACACACAGATATTCACACACACACAGATATTCACACACACACAGATATTCACACACACAGATATTCACACACACACAGATATTCACACACACAGATATTCACACGCACACAGATATTCACACACACAGATATTCACACACACACAGATATTCACACACACAGATATTCACACACACAGATATTCACACATACAGATATTCACACACACAGATATTCACACACACACAGATATTCACACACACAGATATTCACACACACACAGATATTCACACACACACTGATATTCACACACACAGATATTCACACACACACAGATATTCACACACACACAGATATTCACACACACAGATATTCACACAAACACAGATATTCACACACACAGATATTCACACACACAGATATTCACACACACAGATATTCACACACACACAGATATTCACACACACAGATATTCACACACACAGATATTCACAAACACACAGATATTCAAACACACACAGATATTCACACACACACAGATATTCACACACACAGATATTCACACACACAGATATTCACACACACAGATATTCACACACACACAGATATTCACACACACACAGATATTCACACACACAGATATTCACACAAACACAGATATTCACACACACAGATATTCACACACACAGATATTCACACACACACAGATATTCACACACACAGATATTCACACACACAGATATTCACACACACACAGATATTCACACACACAGATATTCACACACACAGATATTCACACACACACAGATATTCACACACACAGATATTCACACACACACAGATATTCACACACACACAGATATTCACACACACAGATATTCACACACACACAGATATTCACACACACAGATATTCACACACACAGATATTCACACACACACAGATATTCAAACACACACAGATATTCACACACACACAGATATTCACACACACAGATATTCACACACACACAGATATTCACACACACACAGATATTCACACACACAGATATTCACACACACAGATATTCACACACACACAGATATTCACACACACAGATATCACACACACAGATATTCACACACACACAGATATTCACACACACAGATATTCACACACACACAGATATTCACACACAACAGATATTCACACACACACAGATATTCACACACACAGATATTCACACACACACAGATATTCACACACACACAGATATTCACACACACAGATATTCACACACACACAGATATTCACACACACAGATATTCACACACACAGATATTCACACACACACAGATATTCACACACACAGATATTCACACACACACAGATATTCACACACACACAGATATTCACACACACAGATATTCACCACACACAGATATTCACACACACACAGATATTCACACACACAGATATTCACACACACAGATATTCACACACACAGATATTCACACACACCGATATTCACTCACACACAGATATTCACACACACAGATATTCACACACACAGATATTCACACACACACAGATATTCACACACACAGATATTCAC
>NW_027310748.1:40000-48902 GCF_047496795.1 Chiloscyllium punctatum | reverse complement strand
TACTCACTTCTTCTTTTTAAACATTTTTCTAAGTTTTTCTGGTTACTGATTTCTTCTTTTTAAACATTTTTCGCCGTTTTTCTGGTTACTGATTTCTTCTTTTTAAACATTTTTCTAAGTTTTTCTGGTTACTCATTTCTTCTTTTTAAACATTTTTCTAAGTTTTTCTGGTTACTGATTTCTTCTTTTTAAACATTTTTCTAAGTTTTCCTGGTTACTGATTTCTTCTTTTTAAACATTTTTCGCAGTTTTTCTGGTTACTGATTTCTTCTTTTTAAACATTTTTCTAAGTTTTCCTGGTTACTGATTTCTTCTTTTTAAACATTTTTCGCAGTTTTTCTGGTTACTGATTTCTTCTTTTTAAACATTTTTCTAAGTTTTTCTGGTTACTGATTTCTTCTTTTTAAACATTTTTCTAAGTTTTTCTGGTTACTCACTTCTTCTTTTTAAACATTTTTCTAAGTTTTCCTGGTTACTGATTTCTTCTTTTTAAACATTTTTCGCAGTTTGTCTGGTTACTGATTTCTTCTTTTTAAACATTTTTCGCAGTTTTTCTGGTTACTGATTTCTTCTTTTTAAACATTTTTCTAAGTTTTTCTGGTTACTCACTTCTTCTTTTATAACATTTTTCTAAGTTTTCCTGGTTACTGATTTCTTCTTTTTAAACATTTTTCTAAGTTTTCCTGGTTACTGATTTCTTCTTTTTAAACATTTTTCTAAGTTTTCCTGGTTACTGATTTCTTCTTTTTAAACATTTTTCTAAGTTTTTCTGGTTACTCATTTCTTCTTTTTAAACATTTTTCGCAGTTTTTCTGGTTACTGATTTCTTCTTTTTAAACATTTTCCTAAGTTTTCCTGGTTACTGATTTCTTCTTTTTAAACATTTTTCTAAGTTTTCCTGGTTACTCATTTCTTCTTTTTGATCATTTTTCTAAGTTTTCCTGGTTACTGATTTCTTCGTTTTGAACATTTTTCTAAGTTTTCCTGGTTACTCACTTCTTCTTTTCAAACATTTTTCTTCGTTTTTCTGTTTACTCATTTAGCACTTTCAGGCACTTTCCCATCATTTCCTCGTTCCCGATTTCACCCTTTAAAACGCTTTCGGGCATTTCCCTAAGTTTTGCGGTTCACTCGTTTGGGACTCACTGACACCTTCTCTAGCTTCCCTGCTCACTTTTTTCGTACTGTTGAGAAAATTCGAACCCTTTCCTTAACTATGCCGGTTACTGACTTCACCGCTTCAGACCCTTGTCCCCGTAATGAAAGATACCATTTCCCACCGTGGGAAATGCACGAAAATCGGACTGAACACGGGGGAGGCTCCCCCCTCGAAGGCGAGACCGTCGGCAGAACCGCCGGGTCAAACCCGGCCGAGCTACCCGGCTTACAAGTCTCAAAGTCGGTATGAGCAGTCACGTCCACCCCCATTCCCTTTTGGACCACTTCCCACGGTTCCAAATGCATGAAAATCGGCCTGTACACGGGGGAGGCACCCGCCTCGAAGACGAGACCGTCGGCAGAACCGCCGGGTCAAACCCGGCTGAGCTACCCGGCTCGGAAGCGCCAAAGTCGGGTTGAGCAGTCACATTCACTCCCATCGACGTTTGGACCACTTCCCACGGTTCGAAATGCACGGAAATCGGCCTGTACACGGGGGAGGCACCCGCCTCGAAGAGGAGACTGTCGGCAGAACCGCCGGGTCAAACCCGGCTGTGCTAACCGGCTCGGAAGCGCCAAAGTCGGGTTGAGCAGTCACATTCACTCCCATCCCCTTTTGGGCAACTTCCCACGGTTGGAAATGCATGGAAATCGGACTGAACACGGGGGAGGCTCCCCCCTCGAAGGCGAGACCGTCGGCAGAACCGCAGGATCAAACCCGGCTGAGCTACCCGGCTTACAAGTCTCAAAGTCGGTATGAGCAGACACGTCCACCCCCATTCCCTTTTGGACCACTTCCCACGGTTCGAAATGCATGAAAATCGGCCTGTATACGGGGGAGGCACCCGCCTCGAAGACGAGACCGTCGGCAGACCCGCCGGGTCAAACCCGGCTGAGCTACCCGGCTCGGAAGCGCCAAAGTCGGGTTGAGCAGTCACATTCACTCCCATCCCCTTTTGGACCACTTCCCACGGTTCGAAATGCACGAAAATCGGCCTGTACACGGGGGAGGCACCCGCCTCGAAGACGAGACCGTCGGCAGAACCGCCGGAACAAACCCGGCTGAGCTACCCGGCTTACAAGTCTCAAAGTCGGTATGAGCAGACACGTCCACCCCCATTCCCTTTTGGACCACTTCCCACGGTTCGAAATGCATGAAAATCGGCCTGTATACGGGGGAGGCACCCGCCTCGAAGACGAGACCGTCGGCAGACCCGCCGGGTCAAACCCGGCTGAGCTACCCGGCTCGGAAGCGCCAAAGTCGGGTTGAGCAGTCACATTCACTCCCATCCCCTTTTGAACCTCTTCCCACCGTTGGAAATGCACGAAAATCGGCCTGTACACGGGGGAGGCTCCCCCCTCGAAGGCGAGACCGTCGGCAGAACCGCCGGGTCAAACCCGGCTGAGCTACCCGGCTTACAAGTCTCGAAGTCGGGTTGAGCAGTCACATTCACTCCCATCGACTTTTGGGCAACTTCCCACCGTTGCAAATGCATGAAAATCGGCCTGTACACGGGGGAGGCACCCGCCTCGAAGTCGAGACCGTCGGCAGAACCGCCGGGTCCAACCCGGCTGAGCTACCCGGCTTACAAGTCTCAAAGCCGGGTTGGGCAGTCACGTTCACCCCCATTCCCTTTTGGATCACTTCCCACGGTTCGAAATGCACGAAAACCGGCCTGTACACGGGGGAGGGTCCGCCCTCGAAGGCGAGACCGTCGGCAGAACCGCCGGGTCAAACCTGGCTGAGCTACCCGGCTTACAAGTCTCAAAGTCGGGTTGAGCAGTCACGTTCACTCCCATCGACTTTTAGACCACTTCCCACGGTTCGAAATGCACGAAAATCGGCCTGTACACGGGGGAGGCACCCGCCTCGAAGACGAGACCGTCGGCAGAACCGCCGGGTCAAACCCGGCCGAGCTACCCGGGTTAGAAGCCTCAGAGTCGGGTTGAGCAGTCACGTTCACTCCCATCGACTTTTAGACCACTTCCCACGGTTGGAAATGCACGAAAATCGGCCTGTACACGGGGGTGGCATCCGCCTCGAAGACGAGACCGTCGGCAGAACCGCCGGGTCAAACCCGGCTGAGCTACCCGGCTTACAAGTCTCAAAGTCGGGTTGAGCAGTCACATTCACTCCCATCGACTTTTGGGCAACTTCCCACGGTTCGAAATGCACAAGATTCGGCCTGAACACGGGGGACGCTCCCCCCTCGAAGGCGAGACCGTCGGCAGACCCGCCGGGTCAAACCCGGCTGAGCTACCCGGCTCGGAAGCGCCAAAGTCGGTATGAGCAGTCACGTTCACTCCCATCCCCTTTTGGACCGCTTCCCACGGTACGAAATGCATGAAAATCGGCCTGTACACGGGGGAGGCACCCGCCTCGAAGACGAGACCGTCGGCAGAACCGCCGGGTCAAACCCGGCTGAGCTACCCGGCTTACAAGTCTCAAAGTCGGGTTGAGCAGTCACATTCACTCCCATCGACTTTTGGGCAACTTCCCACGGTTCGAAATGCACAAAATTCGGCCTGAACACGGGGGACGCTCCCCCCTCGAAGGCGAGACCGTCGGCAGAACCGCCGGGTCAAACCCGGCTGAGCTACCCGGCTTAAAAGTCTCAAAGTCGGTATGAGCAGTCACATTCACCCCCATTCCCTTTTGGACCACTTCCCACGGTTGGAAATGCATGAAAATCGGCCTGGAACACGGGGGAGGCTCCCCCCTCGATGACGAGACCGTCGGCAGAACCGCCGGAACAAACCCGGCTGAGCTACCCGGCTTACAAGTCTCAAAGTCGGTATGAGCAGACACGTCCACCCCCATTCCCTTTTGGACCACTTCCCACCGTTGGAAATGCACGAAAAATCGGCCTGTACACGGGGGAGGCACCGGCCTCGAAGACGAGACCGTCGGCAGAACCGCCGGATCAAACCCGGCCGAGCTACCCGGGTTAGAAGCCTCAGAGTCGGGTTGAGCAGTCACATTCACTCCCATCCCCTTTTTGAACCTCTTTCCCACCGTTGGAAATGCACGAAAATCGGCCTGTACACGGGGGGAGGCTCCCCCCTCGAAGGCTGAGACCGTGCGGCAGAACCGCCGGGTCAAACCCGGCTGAGCTACCCGGCTTAAAAGTCTCAAAGTCGGTGTTGAGCAGTCACATTCACTCCCATCGACTTTTGGGCAACTTCCCACCGTTGCAAATGCATGAAAATCGGCCTGTACACGGGGGAGGCTCCGCCCTCGAAGGCGAGACCGACGGCAGAACCGCCGGGTCAAACCCGGCCGGGCTACCCGGGTTAGAAGCCTCAGAGTCGGGTTGAGCAGTCGCATTCACCCCCATCCCCTTTTGAACCTCTTCCCACCGTTGGAAATGCACGAAAATCGGCCTGTACACGGGGGAGGCACCGGCCTCGAAGACGAGACCGGTCGGCAGAACCGCCGGATCAAACCCGGCCGAGCTACCCGGGTTAGAAGCCTCAGAGTCGGGTTGAGCAGTCGACATTCACTCCCATCCCCTTTTGAACCTCTTCCACCGTTGGAAATGCACGGAAATCGGCCTGTACACGGGGAGGCTCCCCCCTCGAAGGCGAGACCGTCGGCAGAACCGCCGGGTCAAACCCGGCTGAGCTACCCGGCTTACAAGTCTCAAAGTCGGTATGAGCAGACACGTCCACCCCCATTCCCTTTTGGACCACTTCCCACCGTTGGAAATGCACGAAAATCGGCCTGTACACGGGGGAGGCACCGGCCTCGAAGACGAGACCGGTCGGCAGACCCGCCGGATCAAACCCGGCCGAGCTACCCGGGTTAGAAGCCTCAGAGTCGGGTTGAGCAGTCACATTCACTCCCATCCCCTTTTGGAACCTCTTCCCACCGTTGGAAATGCACGAAAATCGGCCTGTACACGGGGGAGGCTCCCCCCTCGAAGGCGAGACCGTCGGCAGAACCGCCGGGTCAAACCCGGCTGAGCTACCGGCTTAAAAGTCTCAAAGTCGGGTTGAGCAGTCACATTCACTCCCATCGACTTTTGGGCAACTTCCCACCGTTGCAAATGCATGAAAATCGGCCTGTACACGGGGGAGGCTCCGCCCTCGAAGGCGAGACCGACGGCAGAAACCGCCGGGTCAAACCCGGCCGGGCTACCCGGCTCGGAAGCGCCAAAGTCGGGTTGAGCAGTCACATTCACCCCCATCCCCTTTTGGGCCACTTCCCACGGTTCGATAATGCATGAAAATCGGCCTGTTACACGGGGGACGCTCCCCCCTCGAAGGCGAGGCAGTCGGCAGAACCGCCGGGTCAAACCCGGCTGAGCTACCCGGGTTAGATGCCTCAAAGTCGGGTTGAGCAGTCACATTCACCCCCATCCCCTTTCGGCCCCCTTCCCACGGTTGGAAATGCATGAAAATCGGCCTGTACACGGTGGGCTGCTCCCCCCTCGAAGGTGAGACCTTCGGCAGAACCGCCGGGTCAAATCCTGCCGAGCTACCCGCGTTAGAGGTCCTCAATGTCGGCTTCAGCAGTCACATTCAATCCCATTCCCGTTTGGACCTCTTCCCGCCGATGGAAATGCAACAAAATTCGGCCTGATAACACGCGGGGCGCTCCCCCCTCGAAGGCTGAGACCGTCGCCAGAACCGCCGGGTCAAATCCGGCTGAGCTACCCGCGTTTACAGGTCTCAAAGTCGGGTTGAGCAGTCACGTTCACCCCCATCCCCTTTCGGACCCCTTCCCACGGTTGGAAATGCATGAAAATCGGCCTGTACACGGTGGGCGCTCCCCCCTCGAAGGTGAGACCTTCGGCAGAACCGCCGGGTCAAATCCGGCCGAGCTACCCGCGTTAGAGGTCTCAATGTCGGCTTCAGCAGTCACATTCAATCCCATTCCCGTTTGGACCTCTTCCCGCCGATGGAAATGCACAAATTCGGCTGAACACGCGGGACGCTCCCCCCTCGAAGGTGAGACCTTCGGCAGAACCGCCGGGTCAAATCCGGCCGAGCTACCCGCGTTAGAGGTCTCAATGTCGGCTTCAGCAGTCACATTCAATCCCATTCCCGTTTGGACCTCTTCCCGCCGATGGAAATGCACAAAATTCGGCCTGAACACGCGGGACGCTCCCCCCTCGAAGGCGAGACCGTCGCCAGAACCGCCGGGTCAAATCCGGCTGAGCTACCCGCGTTACAGGTCTCAAAGTCGGGTTGAGCTAGTCACGTTCACCCCCATCCCCTTTCGGCCCCCTTCCCACGGTTGGAAATGCATGAAAATCGGCCTGTACACGGATCGGGCGCTCCCCCCTCGAAGGTGAGACCTGTCGCAGAACCGCCGGGTCAAATCCTGCCGAGCTACCCGCGTTAGAGGTCTCAATGTCGGCTTCAGCAGTCACATTCAATCCCATTCCCGTGTTGGACCTCTTCCCGCCGATGGAAATGCACAAAATTCGGCCTGAACACGCGGGGCGCTCCCCCCCTCGAAGGCGAGACCGTCGCCAGAACCGCCGGGTCAAATCCGGCTGAGCTACCCGCGTTACAGGTCTCAAAGTCGGGTTGAGCAGTCACGTTCACCCCCCATCCCCTTTCGGACCCCTTCCCACGGTTGAAATGCATGAAAATCGGCCTGTACACGGTGGGCGCTCCCCCCTCGAAGGTGAGACCTTCGGCAGAACCGCCGGGTCAAATCCGGCCGAGCTACCCGCGTTAGAGGTCTCAATGTCGGCTTCAGCAGTCACATTCAATCCCATTCCCGTTTGGACCTCTTCCCGCCGATGGATATTGCACAAAATTCGGCCTGAACACGCGGGACGCTCCCCCTCGAAGGTGAGACCTTCGGCAGAACCGCCGGGTCAAATCCGGCCGAGCTACCCGCGTTAGAGGTCTCAATGTCGGCTTCAGCAGTCACATTCAATCCCATTCCCGTTTGGACCTCTTCCCGCCGATGGAAATGCACAAAATTCGGCCTGAACACGCGGGACGCTCCCCCTCGAAGGCGAGACCGTCGCCAGAACCGCCGGGTCAAATCCGGCTGAGCTACCGCGTTACAGGTCTCAAAGTCGGGTTGAGCAGTCACGTTCACCCCCATCCCCTTTCGGACCCCTTCCCACGGTTGGAAATGCATGAAAATCGCCTGTACACGGTGGGCGCTCCCCCCTCGAAGGGTGAGACCTTCGGCAGAACCGCCGGGTCAAATCCGGCCGAGCTACCCGCGTTTAGAGGTCTCAATGTCGGCTTCAGCAGTCACATTCAATCCCATTCCCGTTTGGACCTCTTCCCGCCGATGGAAATGCACAAAATTCGGCCTGAACACGCGGGACGCTCCCCCCTCGAAGGTGAGACCTTCGGCAGAACCGCCGGGTCAAATCCGGCCGAGCTACCCGCGTTAGAGGTCTCAATGTCGGCTTCAGCAGTCACATTCAATCCCATTCCCGTTTGGACCTCTTCCCGCCGATGAAATGCACAAAATTCGGCCTGAACACGCGGGACGCTCCCCCCTCGAAGGCGAGACCGTCGCCAGAACCGCCGGGTCAAATCCGGCTGAGCTACCCGCGTTAGAGGTCTCAAAGTCGGGTTGAGCAGTCACGTTCACCCCATCCCCTTTCGGACCCCTTCCCACGGTTGGAAATGCATGAAATCGGCTGTACACGGTGGGCGCTCCCCCTCGAAGCTGAGACCTTCGCAGAACCGCCGGGTCAAATCGGCCGAGCTACCCGCGTTAGAGGTCTCATGTCGGCTTCAGCAGTCACATTCAATCCCATTCCCGTTTGGACCTCTTCCCGCCGATGGAAATGCACAAAACTCGGCCTGACACACGCGGGACGCTCCCCCTCGAAGGTGAGACCTTCGGCAGAACCGCCGGGTCAAATCCGGCCGAGCTACCCGCGTTAGAGGTCTCAATGTCGGCTTCAGCAGTCACATTCAATCCCATTCCGTTTGGACCTCTTCCCGCCGATGGAAATGCACAAAATTCGGCCTGAACACGCGGGACGCTCCCCCTCGAAGGCGAGACCGTCGCCAGAACCGCCGGGTCAAATCCGGCCGAGCTACCCGCGTTAAGAGGTCTCAATGTCGGCTTCAGCAGTCACATTCAATCCCATTCCCTTTTGGAACACTTCCCGCCGTTAACAATGCACCGATATTCGGCCTGAACACGCGGGACGCTCCCCCCTCGAAGGTGAGACCTTCGGCAGAACCGCCGGGTCAAATCCTGCCGAGCTACCCGCGTTAGAGGTCTCAATGTCGGCTTCAGCAGTCACATTCAATCCCATTCCCGTTTGGACCTCTTCCCGCCGATGGAAATGCACAAAATTCGGCCTGAACACGCGGGACGCTCCCCCCTCGAAGGCGAGACCGTCGCCAGAACCGCCGGGTCAAATCCGGCCGAGTCTACCCGCGTTAGAGGTCTCAATGTCGGCTTCAGCAGTCACATTCAATCCCATTCACGTTTGGAACACTTCCCGCCGTTAACAATGCACGATATTCGGCCTGAACACGCGGGACGCTCCCCCCCTCGAAGGTGAGACCTTCGGCAGAACCGCCGGGTCAAATCCTGCCGAGCTACCCGCGTTAGAGGTCTCAATGTCGGCTTCAGCAGTCACATTCAATCCATTCCCGTTTGGACCTCTTCCCGCCGATGGAAATGCACAAAATTCGGCCTGAACACGCGGGGCGCTCCCCCCTCGAAGGCGAGACCGTCGCCAGAACCGCCGGGTCAAATCCGGCTGAGCTACCGCGTTACAGGTCTCAAAGTCGGCTTCAG
>NW_027310748.1:30000-32500 GCF_047496795.1 Chiloscyllium punctatum | reverse complement strand
AAGTCACAGCGTTCGACGAAAACCTCCTCCCTCGGCCAGGCACTCGGCGCCAGCAGGGGAGACAGGATCAGACGCCCCGCCGGCCACTTAAGGCCGAGGACGAACCACGAGACGGGCGGCTGCAGCAGCGGGCGGCCTGCAGCTCCCAGCACTCTCAATCGATCAACCATCGAGTCGGGTCAGCGTGTCAAACCGGCGAGCTCCACGGTCAGGCCGGCGGCGCACCAGCACCGGACCTCCGCGGCTCCCTTCACTCTTTCCACTGCCAGCCAACCGAGAGACGGACCCAATGCGGACGTGCAGAGCTTAGGCAGACCCCCCACTGGAGGCTCAAC
Source organism: Chiloscyllium punctatum (assembly GCF_047496795.1). NCBI lineage: Eukaryota > Metazoa > Chordata > Chondrichthyes > Orectolobiformes > Hemiscylliidae > Chiloscyllium > Chiloscyllium punctatum. The sequence continues at coordinate 32,165 of NW_027310748.1, read as the reverse complement.
ACTTCGTGGCAGCTCCGTGTCCCAGAGACCAGGAGGGTTGGCACACACACACAGTGTGAACCACCGACAGCCATTCTGGGACCGGTGACAGCCGTGCTGGCCCCACTGCCACGACACAGACGGACGCCAGGCCGCGCTCCCCGGCGGGGGGATGGCGTCGAGCCTGACGAACGGAATGTGCAGGGTGGGGGGGAAAGGCCAAGCGCTCCGACGCCGGAGGGCTCCGGAGTCTGAACTTAGGGGGACAAAGAGGACGGGTCCTCTGCGACACCCCAGCCGCGCTCTCGCCAGCCAAGGCGAGTGCGATTGATTGCCAAACGACCCTCAGACAGGCGTGGCCCCGGGAAGAACCCGGGGCCGCAAAGTGCGTTCAAAGTGTCGATGATCAATGTGTCCTGCAATTCACATTAATTCTCGCAGCTAGCTGCGTTCGTCATCGACGCACGAGCCGAGTGATCCACCGTCAAGAGTTGTCTGAGTTTGTTTTAGGTCTCTCCCTCGCCAGAGGAAAGCGACCCGGACCGCACATACGCTCCCCACCTTGAGCTACAGCCACCTGCACGCCGGCGTGCGGGCGGAGCAGGGTGGCGTGAAGCGATGGGGAGCACCATCCTGGTGCGGCCCGCAGAAACATACGTCTATTGGGGGGAGGAGGACAGGGCGCCCAAGAGGCGATGCGTGCCCCAACGCACCGCAGCGACGGAGGCAGGATCACCGCCACCATGTCGCCCGCCTAGTATCACGAGGCGTGCAGCAGCTTTGCCCTAGGAAAAGCAGAGGCGGGAACGGGCACCGGCCATCGGTTCGGCAGCGTCACTGACGCGTGCACGTGGCGGCGTGTCGGCGAGCGGACTTCCTGCGAGGAGGCGGGGGCGGCACTCGCCCGAGCAGACGCCCGCCCGGCCCAGCCACCGCCGAGGTGGACTGGGAGTCGCGGCAACGGCTCGTCATACTCGTTCCCACACTCACAGCGCAGCTTGCCCGCAAGCCACCGACCACCGATCGACGCCAGGCGCCCCGACCGAGAGCGGGATCGCTCGTTCGCCCTGCTGGCAGTTCGCTGGGGATCACTACTGCACGGAGCTCGGAGACCGACGGGCGGCAACTCGAGAGTCTTTAAACCACCACCCCCATCCCGCAAGTGCAAAGAGGCTGTATACGCACAGACGGGTGAGGGGAATAGGTACCCCGTCGGGTTTGAAGGGAGCGTGACTAGATAGCAACGATGTAAACCCAGCCGATTTGGGAGCGAAAGACCGGCGCCTGCATCACCGGCTTCGTTTCCCGTGGCTGGAGAGTACACCGAAACCCTCCGTCTGTCGCGAGCTCCCGACGACGCGGTGCCGCCAAGCAGCAGGGCCGGACCTGGTGTGGCTCCCCTCGTCGATCACAGACCGGTCGGCACTACTGACGAGACGGTGGAACGGGCTTCGCCCCTTGTGACGAAGGGTGATGCGAACCCGCCCGCCCGCGTGCGTTCGGGGTGGACTCGGCAAACGGAGATTTGAAATCGGAAAGTGTCCTCCTGCCCCGCGCAGGTAGGCGCCCAACAGTTGTGGGGGGTTTGGCGGTGACCACGGCTGCAGGGCCTGCTACCCCGACGAGCTCTCCTGCTGGCCCCGAAACCACCCTCGCGAGACAAGTTGAAACGGAAACGGGCGTACCCCCAAGCCGACGATCCTTTCTTATTTGTTACTTTTTTTTTCACTTGCTCGAGTTGTGGGGATTTGGCGGTGACCACGGCTGCAGGGCCTGCTACCCCGACGAGCTCTCCTGCTGGCCCCGAAACCACCCTCGCGAGACAAGTTGAAACGGAAACGGGCGTACCCCCAAGCCGACAGAGATCCTTTCTTATTTGTTACTTTTTTTTTTCACTTGCTCGAGTTGTGGGGGTTTGGCGGTGACCACGGCTGCAGGGCCTGCTACCCCGACGAGCTCTCCTGCTGGCCCCGAAACCACCCTCGCGAGACAAGTTGAAACGGAAACGGGCGTACCCCCAAGCCGACGATCCTTTCTTATTTGTTACTTTTTTTTTCACTTGCTCGAGTTGTGGGGGTTTGGCGGTGACCACGGCTGCAGGGCCTGCTACCCCGACGAGCTCTCCTGCTGGCCCCGAAACCACCCTCGCGAGACAAGTTGAAACGGAAACGGGCGTACCCCCAAGC
>NW_027310748.1:12500-25000 GCF_047496795.1 Chiloscyllium punctatum | reverse complement strand
TATTTGCTGTTACGAGCATCGTGTGCCCCATACCTGCGTGACGAGCACCGCAGGGCGGCAGAGCCATCGCACTTGGCCGGGTGGCAGAGGAGGACCCGACTATTCACAGATAGCGGCCCAACGACTCCCAGAGCCGGTCGTGCGGCGCGCGAGGTCTGCTCTCTTCACAAGAGGCTTTATTAGGGAGTGCTAAGGCAAGGTTCTGTGCCCTCCACCCTCATCGCAACACCCATGGGAGCCTCCGGTCGTCAATAGACCGCCGCACCGGCCTCTGACTGACTCTCAGAATGGACGGAAAGAGCCGGGTAAGCCTTTCAAAAGATTCGACCACGTGCCGAAAACTTTAGACTTCCGTGAGCTCTCCGGCTTGCACCGAGACCCGAAGTCGACGTGCGAAGCACCACGGGACCCCTTTCGCCTGCAGGTCCCGAGCCGCCTTTATTTGCTGTTACGAGCATCGTGTGCCCCATACCTGCGTGACGAGCACCGCAGGGCGGCAGAGCCATCGCACTTGGCCGGGTGGCAGAGGAGGACCCGACTATTCACAGATAGCGGCCCAACGACTCCCAGAGCCGGTCGTGCGGCGCGCGAGGTCTGCTCTCTTCACAAGAGGCTTTATTAGGGAGTGCTAAGGCAAGGTTCTGTGCCCTCCACCCTCATCGCAACACCCATGGGAGCCTCCGGTCGTCAATAGACCGCCGCACCGGCCTCTGACTGACTCTCAGAATGGACGGAAAGAGCCGGGTAAGCCTTTCAAAAGATTCGACCACGTGCCGAAAACTTTAGACTTCCGTGAGCTCTCCGGCTTGCACCGAGACCCGAAGTCGACGTGCGAAGCACCACGGGACCCCTTTCGCCTGCAGGTCCCGAGCCGCCTTTATTTGCTGTTACGAGCATCGTGTGCCCCATACCTGCGTGACGAGCACCGCAGGGCGGCAGAGCCATCGCACTTGGCCGGGTGGCAGAGGAGGACCCGACTATTCACAGATAGCGGCCCAACGACTCCCAGAGCCGGTCGTGCGGCGCGCGAGGTCTGCTCTCTTCACAAGAGGCTTTATTAGGGAGTGCTAAGGCAAGGTTCTGTGCCCTCCACCCTCATCGCAACACCCATGGGAGCCTCCGGTCGTCAATAGACCGCCGCACCGGCCTCTGACTGACTCTCAGAATGGACGGAAAGAGCCGGGTAAGCCTTTCAAAAGATTCGACCACGTGCCGAAAACTTTAGACTTCCGTGAGCTCTCCGGCTTGCACCGAGACCCGAAGTCGACGTGCTAAGCACCACGGGACCCCTTTCGCCTGCAGGTCCCGAGCCGCCTTTATTTGCTGTTACGAGCATCGTGTGCCCCATACCTGCGTGACGAGCACCGCAGGGCGGCAGAGCCATCGCACTTGGCCGGGTGGCAGAGGAGGACCAGACTATTCACAGATAGCGGCCCAACGACTCCCAGAGCCGGTCGTGCGGCGCGCGAGGTCTGCTCTCATCACAAGAGGCTTTAGGGAGTGCTCAGGCAAGGGTCAGCCCGCAGCCTTCCTGGCAACACCCAGGGGAACCAGGCCACTCGCGTCTCTCGCCTTCATTTTCGACACGAGCGCCTGCGGAGGGCCACCACCCCCTCCGATTGTCAAGAGACCTCCGCACCGGCCTCTGACTTACTCTCAGAATGGACGGAAAGAGCCGGGTAAGCCTTTGAAAAGATTCGACCACGTGCCGAAAACTTTAGACTTCCGTGAGCTCTCCGGCTTGCACCGAGACCCGAAGTCGACGTGCTTAGCACCACGGGACCCCTTTCGCCTGCAGGTCCCGAGCCGCCTTTTATTTTTGTTACGAGTATCGTGTTCCCCAAACCTGGGTGACGAGCACCGCAGGGCGGCAGAGCCATCGCGCTTGTCCGGGTGGCAGAGGAGGACCAGACTATTCACAAATAGCGGCCCAACGACTCCCAGAGCCGGTCGTGCGGCAGGCGAGGTCTGCTCTCATCACAAGAGGCTTTAGGGAGTGCTCAGGCAACGGTCAGCCCGCAGCCTTCTTGGCAACACCCAAGGGAACCAGGCCACTCGCGTCTCTCGCCTTCATTTTGGACACGAGCGCCTGTGGAGGGACGGCCGGAGTCAACGTGGGGTTTGCCCGCCCTCCAATAGTGTCAAAAGACCGCCGCACAAGTCTCTGACTGACTCTTAGAACAGACAGAAAGAGTTTGTCAAATCTGTCAAAAAATTGACAAAGTGTCAAAAATTCGACTTCCAAGAGCTCTCCGGCATGCACTCATACCTGTCATTAAAGTGCTATGCCCGTGGAACCGTTTTTCGGATGCCTTTCAGAACGGTCCCGCGCCGCCATTTTGTTCTAAAAATCGTGTTCCCATATATCTCCGGGTACCCCGCCAACCTCACTGCGGAAAAACTACAAGTGGCACTGAATGGGTCTGAATTCCAAATTTGACTGCATCGGTCTGGAACTCGGTCCGGTCAAAACCGTTTGGATTTTTCTCGGTCCGGACTTCCGCGACAGACAAAGTTAAAGTTTTCGGGCTGCAGGCACAAAACGACAGCTGGCCATTTGCCGGGCTCAATTCACCCAATTCCTCCGGCACTTCGGAGCACATGTTCGGTGTAAGTTTGCGAATCTTTCCCGATGCTGCAGCATTTTCCTCCGCTGACACTTAGAATATTTTTCACACTTTGCTGAAAATTTTTCTAAGTGTTTTTTTCCAAGTTTTCCTGGTTACTGATTTCTTCTTTTTAAACATTTTTCTAAGTTTTTCTGGTTACTGATTTCTTCTTTTTAAACATTTTTCGCAGTTTGTCTGGTTACTGATTTCTTCTTTTTAAACATTTTTCGCCGTTTTTCTGGTTACTGATTTCTTCTTTTTAAACATTTTTCGCCGTTTTTCTGGTTACTGATTTCTTCTTTTTAAACATTTTTCTAAGTTTTTCTGGTTACTCATTTCTTCTTTTTAAACATTTTTCTAAGTTTTTCTGGTTACTGATTTCTTCTTTTTAAACATTTTTCTAAGTTTTTCTGGTTACTCATTTCTTCTTTTTAAACATTTTTCTAAGTTTTTCTGGTTACTCACTTCTTCTTTTTAAACATTTTTCGCCGTTTTTCTGGTTACTGATTTCTTCTTTTTAAACATTTTTCTAAGTTTTTCTGGTTACTCATTTCTTCTTTTTAAACATTTTTCTAAGTTTTTCTGGTTACTCATTTCTTCTTTTTAAACATTTTTCTAAGTTTTTCTGGTTACTGATTTCTTCTTTTTAAACATTTTTCTAAGTTTTTCTGGTTACTGATTTCTTCTTTTTAAACATTTTTCTAAGTTTTCCTGGTTACTCATTTCTTCTTTTTAAACATTTTTCTAAGTTTTCCTGGTTACTCATTTCTTCTTTTTAAACATTTTTCTAAGTTTTCCTGGTTACTGATTTCTTCTTTTTAAACATTTTTCGCAGTTTTTCTGGTTACTGATTTCTTCTTTTTAAACATTTTTTCGCAGTTTGTCTGGTTACTGATTTCTTCTTTTTAAACATTTTTCGCCGTTTTTCTGGTTACTGATTTCTTCTTTTTAAACATTTTTCGCCGTTTTTCTGGTTACTGATTTCTTCTTTTTAAGCATTTTTCTAAGTTTTTCTGGTTACTCATTTCTTCTTTTTAAACATTTTTCTAAGTTTTTCTGGTTACTGATTTCTTCTTTTTAAACATTTTTCTAAGTTTTTCTGGTTACTCATTTCTTCTTTTTAAACATTTTTCTAAGTTTTTCTGGTTACTCACTTCTTCTTTTTAAACATTTTTCTAAGTTTTTCTGGTTACTGATTTCTTCTTTTTAAACATTTTTCGCCGTTTTTCTGGTTACTGATTTCTTCTTTTTAAACATTTTTCTAAGTTTTTCTGGTTACTCATTTCTTCTTTTTAAACATTTTTCTAAGTTTTTCTGGTTACTGATTTCTTCTTTTTAAACATTTTTCTAAGTTTTCCTGGTTACTGATTTCTTCTTTTTAAACATTTTTCGCAGTTTTTCTGGTTACTGATTTCTTCTTTTTAAACATTTTTCTAAGTTTTCCTGGTTACTGATTTCTTCTTTTTAAACATTTTTCGCAGTTTTTCTGGTTACTGATTTCTTCTTTTTAAACATTTTTCTAAGTTTTTCTGGTTACTGATTTCTTCTTTTTAAACATTTTTCTAAGTTTTTCTGGTTACTCACTTCTTCTTTTTAAACATTTTTCTAAGTTTTCCTGGTTACTGATTTCTTCTTTTTAAACATTTTTCGCAGTTTGTCTGGTTACTGATTTCTTCTTTTTAAACATTTTTCGCAGTTTTTCTGGTTACTGATTTCTTCTTTTTAAACATTTTTCTAAGTTTTTCTGGTTACTCACTTCTTCTTTTATAACATTTTTCTAAGTTTTCCTGGTTACTGATTTCTTCTTTTTAAACATTTTTCTAAGTTTTCCTGGTTACTGATTTCTTCTTTTTAAACATTTTTCTAAGTTTTCCTGGTTACTGATTTCTTCTTTTTAAACATTTTTCTAAGTTTTTCTGGTTACTCATTTCTTCTTTTTAAACATTTTTCGCAGTTTTTCTGGTTACTGATTTCTTCTTTTTAAACATTTTCCTAAGTTTTCCTGGTTACTGATTTCTTCTTTTTAAACATTTTTCTAAGTTTTCCTGGTTACTCATTTCTTCTTTTTGATCATTTTTCTAAGTTTTCCTGGTTACTGATTTCTTCGTTTTGAACATTTTTCTAAGTTTTCCTGGTTACTCACTTCTTCTTTTCAAACATTTTTCTTCGTTTTTCTGTTTACTCATTTAGCACTTTCAGGCACTTTCCCATCATTTCCTCGTTCCCGATTTCACCCTTTAAAACGCTTTCGGGCATTTCCCTAAGTTTTGCGGTTCACTCGTTTGGGACTCACTGACACCTTCTCTAGCTTCCCTGCTCACTTTTTTCGTACTGTTGAGAAAATTCGAACCCTTTCCTTAACTATGCCGGTTACTGACTTCACCGCTTCAGACCCTTGTCCCCGTAATGAAAGATACCATTTCCCACCGTGGGAAATGCACGAAAATCGGACTGAACACGGGGGAGGCTCCCCCCTCGAAGGCGAGACCGTCGGCAGAACCGCCGGGTCAAACCCGGCCGAGCTACCCGGCTTACAAGTCTCAAAGTCGGTATGAGCAGTCACGTCCACCCCCATTCCCTTTTGGACCACTTCCCACGGTTCCAAATGCATGAAAATCGGCCTGTACACGGGGGAGGCACCCGCCTCGAAGACGAGACCGTCGGCAGAACCGCCGGGTCAAACCCGGCTGAGCTACCCGGCTCGGAAGCGCCAAAGTCGGGTTGAGCAGTCACATTCACTCCCATCGACGTTTGGACCACTTCCCACGGTTCGAAATGCACGGAAATCGGCCTGTACACGGGGGAGGCACCCGCCTCGAAGAGGAGACTGTCGGCAGAACCGCCGGGTCAAACCCGGCTGTGCTAACCGGCTCGGAAGCGCCAAAGTCGGGTTGAGCAGTCACATTCACTCCCATCCCCTTTTGGGCAACTTCCCACGGTTGGAAATGCATGGAAATCGGACTGAACACGGGGGAGGCTCCCCCCTCGAAGGCGAGACCGTCGGCAGAACCGCAGGATCAAACCCGGCTGAGCTACCCGGCTTACAAGTCTCAAAGTCGGTATGAGCAGACACGTCCACCCCCATTCCCTTTTGGACCACTTCCCACGGTTCGAAATGCATGAAAATCGGCCTGTATACGGGGGAGGCACCCGCCTCGAAGACGAGACCGTCGGCAGACCCGCCGGGTCAAACCCGGCTGAGCTACCCGGCTCGGAAGCGCCAAAGTCGGGTTGAGCAGTCACATTCACTCCCATCCCCTTTTGGACCACTTCCCACGGTTCGAAATGCACGAAAATCGGCCTGTACACGGGGGAGGCACCCGCCTCGAAGACGAGACCGTCGGCAGAACCGCCGGAACAAACCCGGCTGAGCTACCCGGCTTACAAGTCTCAAAGTCGGTATGAGCAGACACGTCCACCCCCATTCCCTTTTGGACCACTTCCCACGGTTCGAAATGCATGAAAATCGGCCTGTATACGGGGGAGGCACCCGCCTCGAAGACGAGACCGTCGGCAGACCCGCCGGGTCAAACCCGGCTGAGCTACCCGGCTCGGAAGCGCCAAAGTCGGGTTGAGCAGTCACATTCACTCCCATCCCCTTTTGAACCTCTTCCCACCGTTGGAAATGCACGAAAATCGGCCTGTACACGGGGGAGGCTCCCCCCTCGAAGGCGAGACCGTCGGCAGAACCGCCGGGTCAAACCCGGCTGAGCTACCCGGCTTACAAGTCTCGAAGTCGGGTTGAGCAGTCACATTCACTCCCATCGACTTTTGGGCAACTTCCCACCGTTGCAAATGCATGAAAATCGGCCTGTACACGGGGGAGGCACCCGCCTCGAAGTCGAGACCGTCGGCAGAACCGCCGGGTCCAACCCGGCTGAGCTACCCGGCTTACAAGTCTCAAAGCCGGGTTGGGCAGTCACGTTCACCCCCATTCCCTTTTGGATCACTTCCCACGGTTCGAAATGCACGAAAACCGGCCTGTACACGGGGGAGGGTCCGCCCTCGAAGGCGAGACCGTCGGCAGAACCGCCGGGTCAAACCTGGCTGAGCTACCCGGCTTACAAGTCTCAAAGTCGGGTTGAGCAGTCACGTTCACTCCCATCGACTTTTAGACCACTTCCCACGGTTCGAAATGCACGAAAATCGGCCTGTACACGGGGGAGGCACCCGCCTCGAAGACGAGACCGTCGGCAGAACCGCCGGGTCAAACCCGGCCGAGCTACCCGGGTTAGAAGCCTCAGAGTCGGGTTGAGCAGTCACGTTCACTCCCATCGACTTTTAGACCACTTCCCACGGTTGGAAATGCACGAAAATCGGCCTGTACACGGGGGTGGCATCCGCCTCGAAGACGAGACCGTCGGCAGAACCGCCGGGTCAAACCCGGCTGAGCTACCCGGCTTACAAGTCTCAAAGTCGGGTTGAGCAGTCACATTCACTCCCATCGACTTTTGGGCAACTTCCCACGGTTCGAAATGCACAAGATTCGGCCTGAACACGGGGGACGCTCCCCCCTCGAAGGCGAGACCGTCGGCAGAACCGCCGGGTCAAACCCGGCTGAGCTACCCGGCTCGGAAGCGCCAAAGTCGGTATGAGCAGTCACGTTCACTCCCATCCCCTTTTGGACCGCTTCCCACGGTACGAAATGCATGAAAATCGGCCTGTACACGGGGGAGGCACCCGCCTCGAAGACGAGACCGTCGGCAGAACCGCCGGGTCAAACCCGGCTGAGCTACCCGGCTTACAAGTCTCAAAGTCGGGTTGAGCAGTCACATTCACTCCCATCGACTTTTGGGCAACTTCCCACGGTTCGAAATGCACAAAATTCGGCCTGAACACGGGGGACGCTCCCCCCTCGAAGGCGAGACCGTCGGCAGAACCGCCGGGTCAAACCCGGCTGAGCTACCCGGCTTAAAAGTCTCAAAGTCGGTATGAGCAGTCACATTCACCCCCATTCCCTTTTGGACCACTTCCCACGGTTGGAAATGCATGAAAATCGGCCTGGACACGGGGGAGGCTCCCCCCTCGATGACGAGACCGTCGGCAGAACCGCCGGAACAAACCCGGCTGAGCTACCCGGCTTACAAGTCTCAAAGTCGGTATGAGCAGACACGTCCACCCCCATTCCCTTTTGGACCACTTCCCACCGTTGGAAATGCACGAAAATCGGCCTGTACACGGGGGAGGCACCGGCCTCGAAGACGAGACCGTCGGCAGAACCGCCGGATCAAACCCGGCCGAGCTACCCGGGTTAGAAGCCTCAGAGTCGGGTTGAGCAGTCACATTCACTCCCATCCCCTTTTGAACCTCTTCCCACCGTTGGAAATGCACGAAAATCGGCCTGTACACGGGGGAGGCTCCCCCCTCGAAGGCGAGACCGTCGGCAGAACCGCCGGGTCAAACCCGGCTGAGCTACCCGGCTTAAAAGTCTCAAAGTCGGGTTGAGCAGTCACATTCACTCCCATCGACTTTTGGGCAACTTCCCACCGTTGCAAATGCATGAAAATCGGCCTGTACACGGGGGAGGCTCCGCCCTCGAAGGCGAGACCGACGGCAGAACCGCCGGGTCAAACCCGGCCGGGCTACCCGGGTTAGAAGCCTCAGAGTCGGGTTGAGCAGTCGCATTCACCCCCATCCCCTTTTGAACCTCTTCCCACCGTTGGAAATGCACGAAAATCGGCCTGTACACGGGGGAGGCACCGGCCTCGAAGACGAGACCGTCGGCAGAACCGCCGGATCAAACCCGGCCGAGCTACCCGGGTTAGAAGCCTCAGAGTCGGGTTGAGCAGTCACATTCACTCCCATCCCCTTTTGAACCTCTTCCCACCGTTGGAAATGCACGGAAATCGGCCTGTACACGGGGGAGGCTCCCCCCTCGAAGGCGAGACCGTCGGCAGAACCGCCGGGTCAAACCCGGCTGAGCTACCCGGCTTACAAGTCTCAAAGTCGGTATGAGCAGACACGTCCACCCCCATTCCCTTTTGGACCACTTCCCACCGTTGGAAATGCACGAAAATCGGCCTGTACACGGGGGAGGCACCGGCCTCGAAGACGAGACCGTCGGCAGAACCGCCGGATCAAACCCGGCCGAGCTACCCGGGTTAGAAGCCTCAGAGTCGGGTTGAGCAGTCACATTCACTCCCATCCCCTTTTGAACCTCTTCCCACCGTTGGAAATGCACGAAAATCGGCCTGTACACGGGGGAGGCTCCCCCCTCGAAGGCGAGACCGTCGGCAGAACCGCCGGGTCAAACCCGGCTGAGCTACCCGGCTTAAAAGTCTCAAAGTCGGGTTGAGCAGTCACATTCACTCCCATCGACTTTTGGGCAACTTCCCACCGTTGCAAATGCATGAAAATCGGCCTGTACACGGGGGAGGCTCCGCCCTCGAAGGCGAGACCGACGGCAGAACCGCCGGGTCAAACCCGGCCGGGCTACCCGGCTCGGAAGCGCCAAAGTCGGGTTGAGCAGTCACATTCACCCCCATCCCCTTTTGGGCCACTTCCCACGGTTCGAAATGCATGAAAATCGGCCTGTACACGGGGGACGCTCCCCCCTCGAAGGCGAGGCAGTCGGCAGAACCGCCGGGTCAAACCCGGCTGAGCTACCCGGGTTAGATGCCTCAAAGTCGGGTTGAGCAGTCACATTCACCCCCATCCCCTTTCGGCCCCCTTCCCACGGTTGGAAATGCATGAAAATCGGCCTGTACACGGTGGGCGCTCCCCCCTCGAAGGTGAGACCTTCGGCAGAACCGCCGGGTCAAATCCTGCCGAGCTACCCGCGTTAGAGGTCTCAATGTCGGCTTCAGCAGTCACATTCAATCCCATTCCCGTTTGGACCTCTTCCCGCCGATGGAAATGCACAAAATTCGGCCTGAACACGCGGGGCGCTCCCCCCTCGAAGGCGAGACCGTCGCCAGAACCGCCGGGTCAAATCCGGCTGAGCTACCCGCGTTACAGGTCTCAAAGTCGGGTTGAGCAGTCACGTTCACCCCCATCCCCTTTCGGACCCCTTCCCACGGTTGGAAATGCATGAAAATCGGCCTGTACACGGTGGGCGCTCCCCCCTCGAAGGTGAGACCTTCGGCAGAACCGCCGGGTCAAATCCGGCCGAGCTACCCGCGTTAGAGGTCTCAATGTCGGCTTCAGCAGTCACATTCAATCCCATTCCCGTTTGGACCTCTTCCCGCCGATGGAAATGCACAAAATTCGGCCTGAACACGCGGGACGCTCCCCCCTCGAAGGTGAGACCTTCGGCAGAACCGCCGGGTCAAATCCGGCCGAGCTACCCGCGTTAGAGGTCTCAATGTCGGCTTCAGCAGTCACATTCAATCCCATTCCCGTTTGGACCTCTTCCCGCCGATGGAAATGCACAAAATTCGGCCTGAACACGCGGGACGCTCCCCCCTCGAAGGCGAGACCGTCGCCAGAACCGCCGGGTCAAATCCGGCTGAGCTACCCGCGTTACAGGTCTCAAAGTCGGGTTGAGCAGTCACGTTCACCCCCATCCCCTTTCGGACCCCTTCCCACGGTTGGAAATGCATGAAAATCGGCCTGTACACGGTGGGCGCTCCCCCCTCGAAGGTGAGACCTTCGGCAGAACCGCCGGGTCAAATCCGGCCGAGCTACCCGCGTTAGAGGTCTCAATGTCGGCTTCAGCAGTCACATTCAATCCCATTCCCGTTTGGACCTCTTCCCGCCGATGGAAATGCACAAAATTCGGCCTGAACACGCGGGACGCTCCCCCCTCGAAGGTGAGACCTTCGGCAGAACCGCCGGGTCAAATCCGGCCGAGCTACCCGCGTTAGAGGTCTCAATGTCGGCTTCAGCAGTCACATTCAATCCCATTCCCGTTTGGACCTCTTCCCGCCGATGGAAATGCACAAAATTCGGCCTGAACACGCGGGACGCTCCCCCCTCGAAGGCGAGACCGTCGCCAGAACCGCCGGGTCAAATCCGGCTGAGCTACCCGCGTTAGAGGTCTCAAAGTCGGGTTGAGCAGTCACGTTCACCCCCATCCCCTTTCGGACCCCTTCCCACGGTTGGAAATGCATGAAAATCGGCCTGTACACGGTGGGCGCTCCCCCCTCGAAGCTGAGACCTTCGGCAGAACCGCCGGGTCAAATCCGGCCGAGCTACCCGCGTTAGAGGTCTCAATGTCGGCTTCAGCAGTCACATTCAATCCCATTCCCGTTTGGACCTCTTCCCGCCGATGGAAATGCACAAAACTCGGCCTGAACACGCGGGACGCTCCCCCCTCGAAGGTGAGACCTTCGGCAGAACCGCCGGGTCAAATCCGGCCGAGCTACCCGCGTTAGAGGTCTCAATGTCGGCTTCAGCAGTCACATTCAATCCCATTCCCGTTTGGACCTCTTCCCGCCGATGGAAATGCACAAAATTCGGCCTGAACACGCGGGACGCTCCCCCCTCGAAGGCGAGACCGTCGCCAGAACCGCCGGGTCAAATCCGGCCGAGCTACCCGCGTTAGAGGTCTCAATGTCGGCTTCAGCAGTCACATTCAATCCCATTCCCTTTTGGAACACTTCCCGCCGTTAACAATGCACGATATTCGGCCTGAACACGCGGGACGCTCCCCCCTCGAAGGTGAGACCTTCGGCAGAACCGCCGGGTCAAATCCTGCCGAGCTACCCGCGTTAGAGGTCTCAATGTCGGCTTCAGCAGTCACATTCAATCCCATTCCCGTTTGGACCTCTTCCCGCCGATGGAAATGCACAAAATTCGGCCTGAACACGCGGGACGCTCCCCCCTCGAAGGCGAGACCGTCGCCAGAACCGCCGGGTCAAATCCGGCCGAGCTACCCGCGTTAGAGGTCTCAATGTCGGCTTCAGCAGTCACATTCAATCCCATTCACGTTTGGAACACTTCCCGCCGTTAACAATGCACGATATTCGGCCTGAACACGCGGGACGCTCCCCCCTCGAAGGTGAGACCTTCGGCAGAACCGCCGGGTCAAATCCTGCCGAGCTACCCGCGTTAGAGGTCTCAATGTCGGCTTCAGCAGTCACATTCAATCCCATTCCCGTTTGGACCTCTTCCCGCCGATGGAAATGCACAAAATTCGGCCTGAACACGCGGGGCGCTCCCCCCTCGAAGGCGAGACCGTCGCCAGAACCGCCGGGTCAAATCCGGCTGAGCTACCCGCGTTACAGGTCTCAAAGTCGGCTTCAGCAGTCACATTCAATCCCATTCCCTTTTGGAACACTTCCCGCCGTTAACAATGCACGATATTCGGACTGAACACGGGGGCCGGTCCGCCCTCGAAGTCAACACCGTCCGCAGAACCGCCGGGGCAAATCCGGCTGAGCTACCCCGCCCCCGAACACTCAAAGTCCCTCTGAAGCCTTGCATTCGCCTCCTTGGAAAATTGACGTCAAACATTACCAAAATCGGGGGCACGAGCACTAAAGCTAAGTCTCACCCTTTCCCTATCCCTAACCAGGAACCGAACGCCCACCCTCAGCCTCACACCAACGCCGGTGCCACTCCAGACAGACACACCCTTCAAAACCACACCCATCCGGCCATGCAACTCAAAAAGGGTCCAAATTCAGAAACACCCCCTTCAAAAGGCACTCCATCCTCGGCCACACCACCGGGACATGCTCCCCTCGGCGATAATTAAGCCCCCACCACTATTTGAAGCCAACCGCAGCCGCAACTCGAACGGAGAAATCAGTAACCAATTCAAAAATGCGCTTGGTTACTGATTTCTACTGAGCCGAAAAAATTCTAAGTGTCGGTGGTTACTGATTTATACCAACCCGAAAAAATTCTAAGTGTCAGTGGTTACTGATTTATACCAACCCGAAAATATTCTAAGTGTCAGTGGTTACTGATTTATACCAACCCGAAAAAATTCTAAGTGTCAGTGGT
>NW_027310748.1:2500-5000 GCF_047496795.1 Chiloscyllium punctatum | reverse complement strand
CAAAGTGTCGATGATCAATGTGTCCTGCAATTCACATTAATTCTCGCAGCTAGCTGCGTTCGTCATCGACGCACGAGCCGAGTGATCCACCGTCAAGAGTTGTCTGAGTTTGTTTTAGGTCTCTCCCTCGCCAGAGGAAAGCGACCCGGACCGCACATACGCTCCCCACCTTGAGCTACAGCCACCTGCACGCCGGCGTGCGGGCGGAGCAGGGTGGCGTGAAGCGATGGGGAGCACCATCCTGGTGCGGCCCGCAGAAACATACGTCTATTGGGGGGAGGAGGACAGGGCGCCCAAGAGGCGATGCGTGCCCCAACGCACCGCAGCGACGGAGGCAGGATCACCGCCACCATGTCGCCCGCCTAGTATCACGAGGCGTGCAGCAGCTTTGCCCTAGGAAAAGCAGAGGCGGGAACGGGCACCGGCCATCGGTTCGGCAGCGTCACTGACGCGTGCACGTGGCGGCGTGTCGGCGAGCGGACTTCCTGCGAGGAGGCGGGGGCGGCACTCGCCCGAGCAGACGCCCGCCCGGCCCAGCCACCGCCGAGGTGGACTGGGAGTCGCGGCAACGGCTCGTCATACTCGTTCCCACACTCACAGCGCAGCTTGCCCGCAAGCCACCGACCACCGATCGACGCCAGGCGCCCCGACCGAGAGCGGGATCGCTCGTTCGCCCTGCTGGCAGTTCGCTGGGGATCACTACTGCACGGAGCTCGGAGACCGACGGGCGGCAACTCGAGAGTCTTTAAACCACCACCCCCATCCCGCAAGTGCAAAGAGGCTGTATACGCACAGACGGGTGAGGGGAATAGGTACCCCGTCGGGTTTGAAGGGAGCGTGACTAGATAGCAACGATGTAAACCCAGCCGATTTGGGAGCGAAAGACCGGCGCCTGCATCACCGGCTTCGTTTCCCGTGGCTGGAGAGTACACCGAAACCCTCCGTCTGTCGCGAGCTCCCGACGACGCGGTGCCGCCAAGCAGCAGGGCCGGACCTGGTGTGGCTCCCCTCGTCGATCACAGACCGGTCGGCACTACTGACGAGACGGTGGAACGGGCTTCGCCCCTTGTGACGAAGGGTGATGCGAACCCGCCCGCCCGCGTGCGTTCGGGGTGGACTCGGCAAACGGAGATTTGAAATCGGAAAGTGTCCTCCTGCCCCGCGCAGGTAGGCGCCCAACAGTTGTGGGGGGTTTGGCGGTGACCACGGCTGCAGGGCCTGCTACCCCGACGAGCTCTCCTGCTGGCCCCGAAACCACCCTCGCGAGACAAGTTGAAACGGAAACGGGCGTACCCCCAAGCCGACGATCCTTTCTTATTTGTTACTTTTTTTTTCACTTGCTCGAGTTGTGGGGATTTGGCGGTGACCACGGCTGCAGGGCCTGCTACCCCGACGAGCTCTCCTGCTGGCCCCGAAACCACCCTCGCGAGACAAGTTGAAACGGAAACGGGCGTACCCCCAAGCCGACAGAGATCCTTTCTTATTTGTTACTTTTTTTTTTCACTTGCTCGAGTTGTGGGGGTTTGGCGGTGACCACGGCTGCAGGGCCTGCTACCCCGACGAGCTCTCCTGCTGGCCCCGAAACCACCCTCGCGAGACAAGTTGAAACGGAAACGGGCGTACCCCCAAGCCGACGATCCTTTCTTATTTGTTACTTTTTTTTTCACTTGCTCGAGTTGTGGGGGTTTGGCGGT
This sequence comes from Chiloscyllium punctatum, assembly GCF_047496795.1. Taxonomy (NCBI): domain Eukaryota; kingdom Metazoa; phylum Chordata; class Chondrichthyes; order Orectolobiformes; family Hemiscylliidae; genus Chiloscyllium; species Chiloscyllium punctatum. The sequence goes on along the minus strand of NW_027310748.1, from coordinate 3,306 downwards.
GACCACGGCTGCAGGGCCTGCTACCCCGACGAGCTCTCCTGCTGGCCCCGAAACCACCCTCGCGAGACAAGTTGAAACGGAAACGGGCGTACCCCCAAGCCGACGATCCTTTCTTATTTGTTACTTTTTTTTTTCACTTGCTCGAGTTGTGGGGGTTTGGCGGTGACCACGGCTGCAGGGCCTGCTACCCCGACGAGCTCTCCTGCTGGCCCCGAAACCACCCTCGCGAGACAAGTTGAAACGGAAACGGGCGTACCCCCAAGCCGACAGAGATGCTTTCGCTCCTGTTACTTTTTTTTTCACTTGCTCGAGTTGTGGGGGTTTGGCGGTGACCACGGCTGCAGGGCCTGCTACCCCGACGAGCTCTCCTGCTGGCCCCGAAACCACCCTCGCGAGACAAGTTGAAACGGAAACGGGCGTACCCCCAAGCCGACAGAGATCCTTTCGTACTTGAACCAACACAAAGTTTGTCACGTTTTATTTTTACGAGTGATCGACCGTCAAGATTTGTCTCTGAGTTTGCTTAAGGTCTCTCCCTCGCCAGAGGAAAGCCACCCGGACCGCACATACACTCCCCACCTTTAGCAGCAGCCACCTGCACGCCGGCGTGCGGGCGGAGCAGGGTGGCGTGAAGCTGTGGGGAGCACCAGCCTGGTGCGGCCCGCAGAGACATACATCTATTGGTTGAAAAAAAACAGGGCGCCCAAGAGGCGATGCGTGCCCCAACGCACCGCAGCGACGGAGGCAGGATCACCGCCACCATGTCGCCCGCGGAGTATCACGAGGCGTGCAGCAGCTTTGCCCTA
>NW_027310747.1:40000-42500 GCF_047496795.1 Chiloscyllium punctatum | reverse complement strand
GTTGGCACACACACACAGTGTGAACCACCGACAGCCATTCTGGGACCGGTGACAGCCGTGCTGGCCCCACTGCCACGACACAGACGGACGCCAGGCCGCGCTCCCCGGCGGGGGGATGGCGTCGAGCCTGACGAACGGAATGTGCAGGGTGGGGGGGAAAGGCCAAGCGCTCCGACGCCGGAGGGCTCCGGAGTCTGAACTTAGGGGGACAAAGAGGACGGGTCCTCTGCGACACCCCAGCCGCGCTCTCGCCAGCCAAGGCGAGTGCGATTGATTGCCAAACGACCCTCAGACAGGCGTGGCCCCGGGAAGAACCCGGGGCCGCAAAGTGCGTTCAAAGTGTCGATGATCAATGTGTCCTGCAATTCACATTAATTCTCGCAGCTAGCTGCGTTCGTCATCGACGCACGAGCCGAGTGATCCACCGTCAAGAGTTGTCTGAGTTTGTTTTAGGTCTCTCCCTCGCCAGAGGAAAGCGACCCGGACCGCACATACGCTCCCCACCTTGAGCTACAGCCACCTGCACGCCGGCGTGCGGGCGGAGCAGGGTGGCGTGAAGCGATGGGGAGCACCATCCTGGTGCGGCCCGCAGAAACATACGTCTATTGGGGGGAGGAGGACAGGGCGCCCAAGAGGCGATGCGTGCCCCAACGCACCGCAGCGACGGAGGCAGGATCACCGCCACCATGTCGCCCGCCTAGTATCACGAGGCGTGCAGCAGCTTTGCCCTAGGAAAAGCAGAGGCGGGAACGGGCACCGGCCATCGGTTCGGCAGCGTCACTGACGCGTGCACGTGGCGGCGTGTCGGCGAGCGGACTTCCTGCGAGGAGGCGGGGGCGGCACTCGCCCGAGCAGACGCCCGCCCGGCCCAGCCACCGCCGAGGTGGACTGGGAGTCGCGGCAACGGCTCGTCATACTCGTTCCCACACTCACAGCGCAGCTTGCCCGCAAGCCACCGACCACCGATCGACGCCAGGCGCCCCGACCGAGAGCGGGATCGCTCGTTCGCCCTGCTGGCAGTTCGCTGGGGATCACTACTGCACGGAGCTCGGAGACCGACGGGCGGCAACTCGAGAGTCTTTAAACCACCACCCCCATCCCGCAAGTGCAAAGAGGCTGTATACGCACAGACGGGTGAGGGGAATAGGTACCCCGTCGGGTTTGAAGGGAGCGTGACTAGATAGCAACGATGTAAACCCAGCCGATTTGGGAGCGAAAGACCGGCGCCTGCATCACCGGCTTCGTTTCCCGTGGCTGGAGAGTACACCGAAACCCTCCGTCTGTCGCGAGCTCCCGACGACGCGGTGCCGCCAAGCAGCAGGGCCGGACCTGGTGTGGCTCCCCTCGTCGATCACAGACCGGTCGGCACTACTGACGAGACGGTGGAACGGGCTTCGCCCCTTGTGACGAAGGGTGATGCGAACCCGCCCGCCCGCGTGCGTTCGGGGTGGACTCGGCAAACGGAGATTTGAAATCGGAAAGTGTCCTCCTGCCCCGCGCAGGTAGGCGCCCAACAGTTGTGGGGGGTTTGGCGGTGACCACGGCTGCAGGGCCTGCTACCCCGACGAGCTCTCCTGCTGGCCCCGAAACCACCCTCGCGAGACAAGTTGAAACGGAAACGGGCGTACCCCCAAGCCGACGATCCTTTCTTATTTGTTACTTTTTTTTTCACTTGCTCGAGTTGTGGCGATTTGGCGGTGACCACGGCTGCAGGGCCTGCTACCCCGACGAGCTCTCCTGCTGGCCCCGAAACCACCCTCGCGAGACAAGTTGAAACGGAAACGGGCGTACCCCCAAGCCGACAGAGATCCTTTCTTATTTGTTACTTTTTTTTTTCACTTGCTCGAGTTGTGGGGGTTTGGCGGTGACCACGGCTGCAGGGCCTGCTACCCCGACGAGCTCTCCTGCTGGCCCGAAACCACCCTCGCGAGACAAGTTGAAACGGAAACGGGCGTACCCCCAAGCCGACGATCCTTTCTTATTTGTTACTTTTTTTTTTCACTTGCTCGAGTTGTGGGGGTTTGGCGGTGACCACGGCTGCAGGGCCTGCTACCCCGACGAGCTCTCCTGCTGGCCCCGAAACCACCCTCGCGAGACAAGTTGAAACGGAAACGGGCGTACCCCCAAGCCGACGATCCTTTCTTATTTGTTACTTTTTTTTTCACTTGCTCGAGTTGTGGGGGTTTGGCGGTGACCACGGCTGCAGGGCCTGCTACCCCGACGAGCTCTCCTGCTGGCCCCGAAACCACCCTCGCGAGACAAGTTGAAACGGAAACGGGCGTACCCCCAAGCCGACGATCCTTTCTTATTTGTTACTTTTTTTTTCACTTGCTCGAGTTGTGGGGGTTTGGCGGTGACCACGGCTGCAGGGCCTGCTACCCCGACGAGCTCTCCTGCTGGCCCCGAAACCACCCTCGCGAGACAAGTTGAAACGGAAACGGGCGTACCCCCAAGCCGACAGAGATGCTTTCGCTCCTGTTACTTTTTTTTTCACTTGCTC